>NW_026607596.1:600000-801478 GCF_029499605.1 Hyla sarda
GAGGAGGGAGGATGGCAGCATAACCACAGATAGAGAAGAAATAGCCCAAATGGTTGGCTCTTTTTTCTCCAATCTCTATATGGGCAGGGATATTAATAGGGCGGAGGTAGCGGAATTCTTGAGGGGAATTAATATTCCGAGTTTGACAGAGGATGTCAGGGACTCCCTGGATGACCCAATCTCCCTCCAGGAATTGGAGGAGGCATTGGCATCAATCCAAGGGAATACATCCCCTGGGTCTGACGGCATTCCTTTCTAGATATATAGAATATACTCAATCCTGCTGCTTCCAAAACTGCTGGGTATCATTAATGAATCCTGGAGGGGGGGGGGTTCTCCCTAAATCTATGTGTGAGGCTAATATTAGACTCATTAGGAAAAAAGATAAGGATCCCTTGGATTTGGGCTCATATCTCCTTGCTTAATACAGATATAAAGATAATAGCGAAAGCACTGGCAAGGAGATTGGATAAAGTAGTGGAGGTAGTGGTGGGCGGTGACCAGGGAGGGTTTAGGTCAGGAAGAACGGTTCATGACAATATCCACCAGGTGTATGAAGCAATCCAGAGTGGATCCCGTGGCCCCCGCTCCATTCTGTCATTGGATGCTACTAAAGCTTTTGACAGGGTGGAGTGGGAATACCTCTGGGAAGTTTTGAAAAGGGTTAGGGTGGGCCCGAGGTTTTTGAGTTATATTCAGCTACTATACACTAACCCCGAGGCGAGTGTGGTGGTAGATGGAACCCCCTCCTACCCATTCAAACTAAGTAGAGGAACAAGGCAGGGCTGCCCCCTCTCACCCTTTTTATTTTTAATTTATATTGAACCCTTAGCGGCTTGGATAAGAGATAATGATGTTTATGAGGGATTTGGAGTAAATGGAGAGAAGAGTAAGATCTTGTTATTTGTAGATGATATCCTCCTTTTAGTAACTAACCCACAAGAAAAAATACATCGTATCATTAAGATGTTCGAGGCATTTGCCCCTCTATCTGGGTTGGACATAAATTGGAGTAAATCTACTATGCTCCCCCTGGATGAAGATATGGGGGAGACGGTGGGAAGACTATCCGTGTTAAAAAAAAATGAATGTTTCCATTATCTGGGAGTAAAAATAGCAGCCACGAATGATAGGTTTGTGATTAACAATATACTGCCCCTTTTGAATAGTTTAGCGAAGAGAGTAGAAGTATGGATTAAAATGCCCTTCTCTATGTCAGAAAGGATGGCGATAATAAAAATGGTGGTCCTCCCACAGATCCTTTTTTTTCTTGCTACCTCGCCAGTGTGGATCGGCAAATGCTGGTTCCGGAAGATAGAAGTGATACTGGGTAGATTGTTATGGGGAAGAAAAAGGGTTCGTCTGAAGTACAGATATTTTATGGCCCCTGGAGATAGGGGGGGATTGGATATGCCCAATTTCTTTGTTTATTACATGGCCGCGCAGTTGGTACGAATCGTGAATTGGAGAAATTTTAGATATCTGGAGAAGATTGTAGTAGATAAGGAGAAAGTGAACATATATGAGGTGTTGGAATGAGATGATTATGAGGAGAGTGGGTCAAATAACACGATGTTATTGTATAAATATAGGAAAGTATGGGAAAGATTAAAGGGAGAATTACATGTAGGAAATAGTTTTGGGTTCACACCCCTATGGGGTAACAATAAATTTAAAGAATTGGTGAAGTGTGAGTCAACTTTTTGGGATAGTAAGGGTATAAAACGACTGGAACAATTATTTGATAAAGGACAACTCTTTTCATTTGAGCACATAAAAAGGGGGTATGATATTAGTGATAACGATTGGCTGTACTATTGGCAAGTTAGTCATGCAGTCCATAACACGATAGATAAGGAGATATATGTAGCACAGAAACACAATTTCATAGAAGCACTAACTCAAATAGAGCACTTTAAAAAAAAAAAGGAATATCAATTTTGTATAAGAAATTAAATAAGATTATTGGAGTAAGGGGGATCGACAGAATTAAAGACAAATGGTCCGGAATAGTGGGTACTGTGTCTGAGGAAGATTGGGACATTATGGCCCAAAATATAAGCAAGGTTTCTCGTAATATGGAACATAAAATTACACAATTTAAGATATTACACAAGACCCACTATTCCGCGCTTCATTTACATAGGATAGGGGTGAGAATCACTTCACAGTGTGTTAAATGTGGTTTGGAAGAGGCGGACTATTTACATAGTTTTTGGTCGTGTGAGAAGATATCTGTTTTCTGGGAATCTGTAATAAAAGAGGTAGAAAGTAAAATCCCTGTGAAGGTACCTCGTACGATAGAGTTTATACTGCTGGGAGCTATTGGTAAGATGGGCAAATTTGATTAGACATACTCTTGGATGTAAACAAGTATGGATTTGGCTTCTATGGCTTTTGCTTTTCTTCCGATTGGTGATGTTGTTTTATCGGATTTGTACAATGTATTTTTGTAATTGTTTAATATTAAAATAAAAAAAATATTTAAAAAAAAGTAATGTAATAGACAGACCCCAATTTTTAATATTCAGGGACTCTATAGTGACAGGGACTGTTCCCCAGGACTGGCGCATGGCAAATGTGGTGCCAATATTTAAGAAGGGGTCAAAAGGTGACCCCGGGAATTATAGACTTGTTAGTTTAACCTCGGTAAATTGTTTGAGGGTTTCCTAAGAGATGCTATTTTGGAATATCTTGATAAAAATAAATGTATGACCCTGTATCAGCATGGATTTATGAGGGATTGATCCTGTCAAACTAACCTGATCAGCTTTTATGAGGAGGTGAGCACAAGACTGGACCAGGGGCAATCGCTGGATGTCGTATATCTGGATTTTTCCAAAGCATTTGATACGGTTCCACATAAAAGGTTGGTGCATAAAATGAGAAGGTTTGGGCTGGGGGAGAATGTGCGCAAGTGGGTAAGTAACTGGCTCAATGATAGGAAACAGAGGGTGTTTATTAATGGTACTTATTCTGATTGGGTGACTGTTACTAGTGGGGTACCACAGGGGTCCGTCTTGGGTCCTGTCCTATTTAATATATTCATGAATGACCTTGCAGAGGGGTTGAATAGTAAAGTAGCAATCTTTGCAGATGACACCAAACTCTGTAAAGTGGTAAACACTATAGAGGACAGTGCACTGTTACAAATGGATCTGGATAGGTTGGAGGTTTGGGCTGGGAAGTGGCAGATGAGGTTCAACACTGATAAATGTAAGGTAATGCAAAAATCCGAGCTGGGATTATGTATTAAATGGAAGAACACTTAGGACGACTGACATGGAAAAGGACTTAGGAGCCTTAGGTAACAGTAAACTTAGCTGTAGTGACCAGTGTCGGGCAGCTGCTGCCAAGGCTAATAAAATCATGGGGTACATCAATAGGGGCATAGATGCCGACGACAAGGAAATAATGCTACCGCTGTACAAATCACTAGTCAGTCCTCACATAGAGTACTGTGTACAGTACTGAGCACCAGTGTACAAGAAAGATATAGTGGAGCTGGAGAGGGTTCAAATCCCACTAAGGACAACAATAAATAAAGACATTATTATTATTATTATTATAATAACGTCAGCAGAGAGCACTGTGCTCGTGATGTTATCAGAGAGCATTCCAAAAAGAAAATAATTTCCTCTGTAGTATTCAGCAGCTAATAAGTACAGGAAAGATTACGATTTTTTAATAGAAGTAATTTACAAATCTGTTTAACTTTCCGGAGCCAGTTGATTTAAAAGAAAAAAAAGGTTTTCACCGGAGTACCCCTTTAACCCCTTCATGACCCAGCCCATTTTCCCCTTCAGGTCCTGGGCATTTTTTGAAAATCTGACCACTGTCACTTTAAACATTAATAACTCTGGAATGCTTTTACTTATCATTCTGATTCCGAGAACTGCTGTAACAATCAGCCACCCCTGTGCAAATCGCCTCAAATGTACATGGTGCACTCTCCCTTCTGAGCCTTGTTGTGCGCCCCCAGAGCACTTTGCGCCCACATATGGGGTATCTCCATACTCGGGAGAAATTGCATTACAAATTTAGAGGATCTTTTTTCCCCTTTTACCTCTTGTGAAAATGAAAAGTATAGGGCAACACCAGCATGTCAGAGTAAAAAAATTATTTTTTTACACTAACATGCTGGTGTAGACCCCAACTTCACCTTTTCATAAGGGGTTAAAGAAGAAAAAGCCCCCCAAAATTTGTAAGGCAATTTCTCCCGAGTACGGCAATACCCCATATGTGTCCCAAAACTGTTGCCCTGAAATACAACAGGGCTCCAAAGTGAGAGAGCGCCATGCGCATTTGAGGCCTGAATTAGGGATTTGCATAGGGGTGGACATAGGGGTATTCTATGCCAATGATTCCCAAACAGGGTGCCTCCAGCTGTTGCAAAACTCCCAGCATGCCTGGACAGTCAATGGCTGTCCGGCAATACTGGGAGTTATTATTTTGCAACAGCTGGAGGCTCCGTTTTGGAAACAGTAGCGTACCAGACGTTTTTCATTTTTTTGGGGGCTGTGTAGGGATAATGTGTATATGTAGTGTTTTTTACTTTTTATTTTAGGTTAGTGTTAGTGTAGTGTAGTGTTTTTAGGGTACAGTCACATGGGCAGAGGTTCACAGCAAGTTTGCCGCTGGGAGTTTGAGCTGCAGCGCAAATTTTGCGCCATCTCAAACTTGCAGCACTCACTGTAAACCTCCGCCCATGTGAGTGTACCCTGTACATTCACATTGGGGGGAGGGGGCAAACATCCAGCTGTTGCAAACTCCGAGCATGCCCTTTGGCTGTCCGTGCATGCTGGGAGTTGTAGTTTTGCAACAGCTGGAGGCACACTGGTTTGGAAACACTAAGTTAAGTAATAAACTTTCAAGTGTTTTGCAACCAAACTTAGCGTTTCCAAACCAGTGTGCCTCCAGCTGTTGCAAAACTACAACTCCCAGCATGCATGGTCTGTCAGTGCATGCTGGGAGTTATAGTTTTGCAACAATTGAAACAGCTGGAGGCACTGAGGTAGCAAACGGACAATGTTTCCCAACTAGTGTGCCTCCAGTTGTTGCAAAACTACAACTCCCAGCATGCCCAGACTGCCCAAGCATGCTGGAAGTTGTAGTTCGGCAATATCTGAAGGATCAGATGTTGCCGAACTACAACTTCCAGCATGCTTGGGCAGTCTGGGCATGCTGGGAGTTGTAGTTTTGCAATATCTGGAGGTCCACAGTTTGGAGACCACTGTATAATGGTCTCCAATCTATGCTCTTCCAGATGTTAGAGAACTACAACTCCCAGCATGCCTGAACAGACTGAGCATGCTGGGAGTTGTAGTTTTGCAACATCTGGAACAGCACAGATTGGAGACCATTATACAGTGGTCTCCAAACTGTGGACCTCCAGATGTTACAAAACTACAACTCCCAGCATGCCCAGAAAGCCAAAGGCTGTCTGGGCATGCTGGGAGTTGCCGTTTTGAAACTCCCAGAGGCAGCAGTGAGATCGCTTTACGGCGATCTCACTGCTGCCAATGAAGATGCCGCACTGCTGCCGGAAACTCACCTCCGTGACGCAGCGCCGCCGGGACCGCCTGGAGGACGTCGCTCGCAACGGGACCACTCGGGACACCGCATGGTCGGGTAAGTGATGCCGGGGGATGGGTAAGGGACACTTAGCAGAGCGGTGTGTGTCCCGATCCCCGTGATCGGGACTTACACACCGCGCTGCTAAATATTCTGATAGCGAAACGCTGCTATTAGCTAGTCAGAGTTGACCAGCTGATAGCAGCGATCGCTGGGGGGGGGGGGGGGGGGGGGGGGATGAAACCCCCCGTGGTCGCATGGTAAGATGGCTGGCTATCAGTGATAGCCACCATCTTACCGGGCGCTGCGGGATGCCGCGAGTAGCGGCAAAAATGTTCATGACGTACCTGTATGTCATGGGTCGGGAACACCTTGCCACCCATGACGTACAGGTATGTCATAGGTCGGGAAGGGGTTAATGGTATAGAGAACTGTGTCTAGTGCATTAACTCTGATTTTTTGCCCATTGAAACCAGTAGGCCCATTGTGGTCTATGGGGAAAGCTGCTGAGTTGCCATAGCAACCAATCAGATCGCTTCTTTCATTTTTGAAAAAGTCTCTGAAAAATGAAGGAAGTAATCTGATTGGTTGCTATGGGCAACTCAGAAACTTTTCCAGGAAAATATGCTGAGTTGCCCATAGCAACCAATCAGATCGCTTCTTTCATTTTGCAAAGGCATTGTGAAAAATGAAAGAAGCAATCTGGTTGCTATGGGCAACTGCACAACTCTTCCTCTACACTGGTCTTGATGAATCTCCCCCATAGAGGGAGATTTATCAAAACCTGCCCAGAGGAAAAGTTTCTGAGTTGCCCATAGCAACCAATCAGATCGCTTCTTTCATTTTTGAAAAAGCCTCTGAAAAATGAAGGATATTTTTGAGATTTTGGAAGCTGGGATACTCACTACACCCATGCATATCTAGATAATTAAGTATGGGGGGAACTTAAATTTATTTTTTAAATCACATGGAGTTTTGACTTTACTTCATTATGGTCGAATAAAGCACTTAAAGAGTTCCTTAAAATTAAAGATTCACTCTTTTGGATGAAAAGGGGCTTATTTATGTAAATCAATTATACGCTTTAGGTCAAATAAAGTCGTTTGAAGAGATAGCCCATAAGTGTGTGGGGGGAAGACAATCACAAACATTGTTTTTTTACAAATAAGTAACACAGATCATAAAGCAATAAAAGGAGAGATTGGAGATTTCAGGGATTCTATATATAAGAAAAGTTTAATTAGACTATTTCCTTATGCAAAGTTGCTGTCTGGGCATGCTGGGAGTTGTGGTTCTGCAGCGGTTGGGGGTTCACAGCTTGAAGACCACTGCTATAGAGGGTGCAAATGTATCTGAGCCCTGGAACTCAAATAATGTGAAATATGAGATGATCAAAATGGAGCCCCTGCACTAATTACTTGGGTTCTGAGGTCTGTAAGGTCCATAGTAAAAACATCAGGTTCTGTCTATAGCAGATACTAAATCATGGCAGCTCAAAGAAACAAGCAGTCATTCTGACATGTCACATGTGATGTCATAGACAGCTGGAGGCCTGACATCCCACTGACAGCCGCCCGAGCCTTCAGTCTGTTCCTGTGCGATTAGTGAGAATAGTGAGATTAGCGTCTTCTTTTTCTACTTGTCTGAAATGGAGCTAAAAGGACTGGGTTCGTCCCCCTCCTGTTGGCGTTTTGGTGTGCGGCCTGGCTTGCCACCAGCTACATCATGACGGTCGTCCTCGGCCATGCAGCCTCGCCACTGATGAGCATCAGGTAAGATAAACAAGCAAATGATTCTTATTTCATGGGTTGGGAGTGAGGAAATATCCATAATAACATTGGTTTTCTTTTCCTTCACAGTGACGTGGGAAATGTCTTTCCCGAAAGCATATTATTCAGAATTGGATTCATAGGGACGTCCATTGGCACTTTGGTACTAACCTTTCTTATTTATAAGTATATGGTTATGCATACTGAAGAGTTCAGGGGTCATCAGGTCCTGATCCAGAGGATCCTGCTGGCCATTGTGTGGGCCTCCTGTTTTTCCACAGCTGTTATGCATGTATTGTCCCCCGAAGAATATCCCAGGATACACTTTGTCAGCACGATAATTTCCATTACATGTGAAGCCTTATACTACCTTGGGCAGTCCATCCAGATGTATAAATTACCAGGAGCAAAAAAAGTCATCCACCATAGTAGATGCACCTGCTGTGGCCTGACTTTTGTCTGTGTAGTTTTCTATTTTGGATATGAAACATTAAAGGAATTATTCCATAATGATGAAGACTGGGACGAGATCCGTGAAATCCCCATCATAATCATCGAGTGGGTGATGCTTCTACTGATCCTGATAAACATCGTGACCTATTATTCCACCATGCAGAGGTTATTGTTGACCGTCTCCAGAAACAGCTGCACACTCTCTCTTAGAGTAAAAATTGATGACTTCGGGGTGTAGACCACCACTGGGGGCCATCAAGTGGACTTCTGGGAGAGATACTGCACAGGACACGGAAAACATCTAAAGAAGAATAACTGGGGGACTACATATGGTGCCAGTAATCATGACACAATAATATGAGCTGGTGATATTACCTATACAAAAAAAAATAAAAAAAATAATAAAAAAATATTGGTGTGTGAAGTGTAATACCTAGTTAGAAAAACAGAATCAAATTCATCATTATAACCCCCCTCTGCATTACCCTGTTTATTATTTTTCAAGCAAGCACTTTGTTCTAATTCGTCCACTCTCTGGCGTGCTCCTTGTATAAGGGGTTTGGGATACCCTTTTTGTTTAAAACGATCCTCCAGGTTCTCTAGTTGTTGTAGGTATTTTTTGTGTGGAAGAACAATTCCTTCGGATTCTTTTCATTTGACCTAATGGAATGTTCTTCTTCCATTATTTAAGATGGCAACTGTTAAAGTCGAGGTATCTGTTTGCATCCACCTCCTTAAAATAGTTGGCAGTATGCGAACAGCCATCCTGAATATAGATATTTAAATCCAGGAACTCACATTTTTTGGGGGGACTGATGCAGCGCTGCCTTTGGATATCTCTGGCTCTGCCATAGCGCTTTTTTTGAGGGGGCGTGTCGGCTGCCCCTTCGTCTGGTGGTCAACACTAGTGTTGCTCGCAAATATTCGCAATGCGCGAATTCGCGAATATTCGCCAATATAGCACTATATATTCGAAATTACGAATATTGTTTTTTTTTTTTTCACAATACACATCACAGTGATCATCCCTCTCTGCTTCCAGCTTG
The DNA here is from genome assembly GCF_029499605.1 of Hyla sarda. Taxonomy (NCBI): domain Eukaryota; kingdom Metazoa; phylum Chordata; class Amphibia; order Anura; family Hylidae; genus Hyla; species Hyla sarda. The sequence goes on from NW_026607596.1 coordinate 608,843, forward strand.
TGTGGTGTAAAGAAGGCTCTAATACTACTGTGTGAGACTGGCGTATGAATTTTCGCATATGGGAAAATTTGCTTATGCACATTTTCATTTATGCAAATTTTCGCATATGCAAAAATATTACGCGAATATTACGAATATGCGAATTTAGCGAATATATGACGAATATTTGTCCATATATACGCGAAATATCGCGAATTCGAATATGGCCTATGCTGCTCAACACTAGTCAACACGCGCTATCTGGCCAGCGAGCCAGGGCCCCGTACAGGAGATCACGGGGCCCCCCAGCAGTCGGACACCCCACAATCTGAAATGTATCCCCTATCCTTGGGATAGGGGATGTTTTTCAACACTGCACTACTCCTTTAATGGCCTCCAAAATGAAGTTCCTCTGATGTATGGGCATCAAGGGATCTTCCACTAAAAAAGATCACACAGCTTCCACTCCTCTGTCATGTGGGATGTTACTATATAATGAAGCAATATCTAGCGTTGCCCACATATAGTCCTCTTCCCGTATGATATCTTTCAATAGGGTTAATAAACGCCCATTTATCTCTGAGGTATGCTGGTAAAGACACCGCACATTTCTGTAACTGATGGTCTATATATTCAGATAAACATCTGGCAACTATCGGGCGAACAGGTGTTTTTTTTTTCGGTCTTTATGTACATTAGGTAGAAAATAAAAATAAGGTACATTTGGTTTGGGGTTAAATATATATCATGTTTTTCCCTCTTAAAGGGGTACTACGCACCAAGACATCTTATCCCCTCTCCAAAGGACCCCCGTGATCTCGGTTGCGGCACCCTGTTGTCATCACTGCACAGAGAATACAGGGGCCAGCACATCGGCATAGCCATTGACTGTCCTGGCATGCTGGGAGTTTTGCTACAGCTGGAACTCTTTTTATTAGAAAAATATAAAACTTTTACAAAACACAAATACAATGCTTAATCAGCTGAAACATAAGGATGAAAAAGTAACAAATATAAACTCTTTGTTACAGAATAAAAGGACCTACCTAACCAACCAGCCCAGCTTAACTCAACTACCAAATAATGCCTGATACTACTAATTCTTACCTATTATCCTTCCAAACACACATACACCACACACATTAATTACCAACAAAACATAAATATAGCTTTCCTTAATTAAGTTTTAACTGAAAACATCCGAATAGGAAACTTATCCCCACATACCATACACAAAATGCATTAAACAAAAATAAATAGGGCTAACTGCCATAAAAATAATAAGGAAATAAATAAAATAATTCCATCTTGGAAATACCATTAATTTTACACACAGACAACAACCAATACTCACAATACATATTAGATCATAACAACGAAAAAAATAAAAAAATAAAATAAAGTAAAAAAAAATAAAAAAAATTATAATAAAAAGAGGGCTTATTGCCATAACTAAAAATAATTCCAACTTGGAAATTTCATTTATTTATTTATTTTTTCCCCTTTCTCCTTTCCCTTCTCTTTAAACTATAGTAACACACACATGCATGGATACATTACCATAAGGGGGAAAAAATAAACACAATAATATCAACTAAAAGCTGGTCCGACTGCCTTTACCCAACAATGAGGTATAACACTATACAAAAATACATAAAACTATTTATACTTATGAAATACATGTAAACAAGAATAAAACCTAAAGAAAAATAACCTACACTATGAACTCTCCCATCACCCACACCACTCCCACTGGACATGGTCAGAGTTCGTGTATCACAGTGTTTTTTATTTTTTTTTTACTGAAACAGTCATTGTCCATAAACTGACCCAAGTCAGACCCAAAGCATCACCCCCTCCCCCCCAACAACCCCCACCCAACTTAAAATTAATCCCCCCCCCCACTATTATTAACTAACTCAACAATGTACTAATTCACTACAACCACAGAAATAATATGAAAAACAAAGTAATACAGTACTTCAAACCCCCACCAGGCCCAAGATTGGTTGCCTGCAAGCCCTTTACATTCAAATTACAGAAAACAAAACAAAAAGCTAGAGTGACATGCATAGCCCACCACCAGGAAGAAGGATGGCAATCCTGATAAAACTAAGTTTCAAAATGCTTACCCTATGAACCTTACTTCTAACCCTATCGCTATCCCTTCATAAAACTGACCCTATACTCACCCTAACATCTATATACTGTCCCTAACCAAAATTAAGGTACATCAAAAGAAAACCCTCTCCACAGGAGAGAAGCCCTACTGGTACCAAGACTGCCATACTCCAAAGACCTGATCTTCCCGAGGTCACCAGTGATGTTCCTACATACCTCCACCTCGGAGAGGACTTTCTGTTGGGTCGATACTAAGCACCGTGCATTCCACGTGTAGTACCTAACCACTAAGCTAACTAAGAATAAAGTGCCCCGATCCACGGCCACCCAGGTTCCTGAATGCCCCATAAGCCCACTCCGGATAGGAAAGGCCGGCAAGTTGACTCCAGCCGATGGAAGCACCCACCCTGTTGTAAACCCCTATATTAAAGGGACAATGAAGCAGGAAGTGGTCCATGCTTTCCAGCGTGTCCCCGTACTCTTCTCGGGGACATCCCCGGTCATCAGAGTTCCTGTACTTCAGGTTGTCCCTCACATATAGCTTCCCCTGAAAGCAGCGCCAGGCCAAGTCCCAAAACTTCTGGGGGATCCTTTTCATATTTAAAAGATGCAATCCCACCGTCAGATCCCGACCTGGGCAGTCCCTGAGCGCCAGAGGCTTCTGGAAGTGGGTCAACAGAACCCGTTTGTCAAGGAACTGCCTTGACTGGGTCCTGATCTCCCACACTCCCAGACCCCACCGACGTATCGCCTTCAGAGTCGGGGTAGCGTAAGCCGGAAGATATCCATGTGGTGTACGGAGGTCCTTCACTTGCCCTCCTGTCTCCCATTCCTGGAAGAAAGGCCGAAACCATTCCCTGCAGGAGAGTACCCACGGAGGAGCCCTCTCTGACCAGAGGTTTGCAATGTTGGCTTTCAAGAAGGTGTTCGTTAAGAACACCACAGGGTTTACCATAGATAAACCCCCTAGTCTCCTCGTGCGGTACGTAACCTCCCTCTTGACTAGGTTCAACCTGTTCCCCCATAACAGTTGGAAAAACAGGCTGTAGACCCTAGTGTAGTAAGCCTCTGGTAAAATACATACGCTGCCCAGATAGATAAACAAGGGGAGCAGGTACGATTTTGATCAGGTGTACCCTTTCCCTGAGGGTCATAGACCAACCCTTCCACTGGTCCACCCTCTGAGTGGCATCCTGGAGCTTACCATCCCAGTTTTTGGTGGGATAATCATCCTGGCCGAATGTGATGCCCAAAACTTTTGCTGAGTCTTGGGGCCCTGGAAGGGTGTCCGGGAGATCAAACGTGGGGTCTCCCCCTCCCAGCCAGAGACTCTCACACTTATCCTGGTTGATCTTAGACCCGGATGCCTCCGAGTAGCGGTCCACTTCCGACATCACCACATCGGCCTCCTCTCTCGAGGAGAGGAAAATGGTGACATCATCAGCGTACGCCACCACTCTCTGGGCGACACCCGGCTCCGCCAGAATCATCCTGACTCCCGCCAATGGTCCGCAACTCACCCTCCTAAGGAAGGGATCGATCGCAAATACATATAAGAGCGGGCTCAAAGGACAACCCTGACGGACTCCAGACCCCACCTCAAAGAGCGGCCAGACCACCCGTTCACCAGCGGGAAACTCTCTGCCCCTGCATACAAGATCTTAAGCAATTAACAAAAGTACACGGTAAGCCATATCTCAGGAGGACGGACCAGAGGTAGTCATGGTTCACTCGATCAAATGCTTTGGCCTGATCCAAGGAAAAGTAAGTACCCCTTCCAGAGACCCGCACTACTCCGCTCCACTGCCTCCCTGACACTGAGGACAGCACTTAAGGTGCTTCGGCCTGGAACAGAGCAGTGCTGAGCCCCCGAAAGGAGCCGGGGTGCAAACTTCACCAGCCGATTAAACAGTATCTTGGCCAGAAGCTTCCTGTCTGTAGGTGCGAGTAGAAGGATCTGACGACCTCCAGGATCCCTGATCTGGACCGATTCAGAGATCCCGTACTATCAATCAGTCCTGAGACTACTTTACTACTCACTGACATCTTGCAGTTCCTGTAAGGGTCGGGCGAGCGGTACTTCCCGTAATCCCTCTCAAAAACCAAAGATGCTTGCCTATCGTACTGACACCTCATCAGCAAGGATTTCACTCTGGAGATATCCTCTCGGCTACCTCCAGTCGAGACGAGAAGCTCGAGTTTCCTCCTCAGTCCCTGATACAGGCGATACCTGTTTAGGGACCTGAGGCTCGAGAGCTGGCGGAAGAACCCCGCAACCTGCTTCTTGAATATCTCCCACCACTCAGACTTACTACTACAAAAGTCCAGTAAAGGTACCTGACTTTGAAGAAAATCCTCAAAGGACTGTCTTATCTCTGTTTCCTCCAGGAGGGACAAATTCAGCTTCCAATAACCTTTTCCCATCCGGGGGGTCTCTGAAACATTCAGGGAAAACAAAATCATACAGTGGTCGGAGAACTCCACCTCAACCACGGACACTGCGGAAGAGACGGCTTCCTCCTTTAAATAAAACCTGTCTATCCTAGACCTGCTGCTACCTCGATGAAAGGTGAAACCCGCGTGGCCTGAGGGGCTCCGGATGTGGGCATCCTCTAGGCGAGCTTCCCTGACTATATTACTAAGGGCCACACAGTCATAAGCCAGCCGATCATTGGAACCTCTCCTATCTTGGGACCTCGTGACATTATTGAAGTCCCCTCCAAAGATCACTTGCCGGCTAGTAAAAAGAAAGGGTTTAATCCTCATAAAGAGATCCTTACGGCCCCACTTTGTTTGTGGGGTGTAGATGTTAATGAGCCGGAGCTCTTGTCCCTTCATGAAGACATCTAAGATCAGGCACCTCCCCATTTCTAACTCAATGACCCGTCTGCATTCGACCGGAGCGGTAAAAAGGACCGCCACCCCACTATACGGCTCAGCCACAAGAGACCAGTGGGAGGGGCCGCGCCTCCACTCTCTTCTGGCTTTCACCAGAGAGGCTAGATCTGACAACCTGGTCTCCTGTAAAAAGAAAATGTCGGCTTCAACACGGCCGAGAAAATCAAAGGCTGCGAATCTAGCCGTATCAGACTTTATACTGGCACAATTAATAGATGCCAGCGTCAATGGGGTGAGTGCTGCCATCCTGGGTAATTGAGTTAGACGGCCTTACCCATTATTTTTTCTTGCCCTTCTTCTTCACCGCCTCATCCCCTGAAGAAGAAGGAGCATTCTTACTTTCTTTAGATCTCTTTTTTGACTCAGACTGATCCATCTGGCTCCCATCTCCATCTGGCCCTGAGTTAGCCCTGCCCTCCGAGGAAGATGCCTCAACAGGACAGGACCCAGTTCCCCCTGGAGGCTCCAATCCCTCAGGCACCCCATCCTCGCCACCCCCCTCCAATGAGGGGGAGGAGATGGTATCAAGGACAAGGTACCTGTTCGATAGGTCAATCAGAAGGGGGGCAGGTAAGCTTCCTTTTAGGACCTGGCCTTTAGCACCTGAAATAGAGGACTGAGACTTCCCCTTTACAACTTTTTTGCCCTTGTCTTTTTTCGGCCTTTCCCTCCCCTCCTCATCCACACTTTTATAGTGGGAGGAATCAGAAAAGATCAGCCTCTTTGCCTTCCTCTTCGCGAATCCTCCTAATCTCCTCATCCAACACACCATCCCCCAGGGTCTCAGCAACATCTGGGCTAGTGACAGGAGCAGGGCCAGGAGCTACCCCCGCCACCTGAGAACTCTCCAGCTCCCTGCTCCTTCTGCGGTTTTCCTCTCGCCTTAGTTTGGCAGGCCCCTTCTTGCTCTTCATTAACCCTTTTGCTCCTTCACCCATGCCCGTACCCTCCCCAGCCGGGGCAACCCTAAAGCTCTCCCCAGCTGGAGCGGCCACCAAACGGGAAAAGGCGCTGGGGCAACGCTTGAAAGGGTGTCCTAGGACAACACACAGATGACACCGGATCTGCCCACAGGATGCAGCCAAATGACCAGCCCCACCACAAAAAGCGCAAACTTGCACAGTGCAGGCTGCGCTAAAATGGGTAGGACTACCACACCTGTGGCAGACTTTAGGCTGCCCCTGGTAGAAGACTTGGATTCTGTCACGTCCGAGTAAGGCTGCCGATGGGATGTGGGCAACTGTGCTCCCTGAACGCCTAAGTTTGACGGAAAACGTCCAGGCCCCAGACCAGATCCCGTGCTCATCAAGATTTTTCTTGGGCATGTCCGTCACATCCCCATAACGACCGAGCCAGGTCATGATGTCGTAGCAAGACAGCGACTCGTTACGGGTCAAAACGGTCACTCTCTTGGTTTGGTTCTGCCGGGATATCGCTTTTACAGCGAAATCCCGCCAGCCGGGCTCGTTCTTCACCATCTCGTAATTCGACCAGAAAAGTTCAAGACCCTCTGGCCGAACAAAGCTGATGTCGAACTCAGAAGAACCATAGGGGTGAATCAGGGCAAAGATGTCACTCGCCCTGAACTCCATCTGAAGGAGGAGCTCAACCACCCTTGCCCGGGGCGGGCACGCTGTCACGATGCCGGCTGGCAGGTAGTGGATCCTCTGTGCCAGAGAGGGATTGGCGTGGACCGTGCTAGTGGATCGGTTCTAAGTCACTACTGGTTTTCACCAGAGCCCGCCGCAAAGCGGGATGGTCTTGCTGCGGCGGTAGTGACCAGGTCGTATCCACTAGCAACGGCTCAACCTCTCTGACTGCTGAAGATAGGCGCGGTACAAGGGAGTAGACAGAAGCAAGGTCGGACGTAGCAGAAGGTCGGGGCAGGCAGCAAGGATCGTAGTCAGGGGCAACGGCAGGAGGTCTGGAACACAGGCTAGGAACACACAAGGAAACGCTTTCACTGGCACAATGGCAACAAGATCCGGCGAGGGAGTGCAGGGGAAGTGAGGTATAAATAAGGAGTGCACAGGTGAACACACTAATTAGAACCACTGCGCCAATCAGCGGCGAAGTGGCCCTTTAAATCGCAAAGACCCGGCGCGCGCGCGCCCTAGGGAGCGGGGCCGCGCGCGCCGGGACAGGACCGACGGAGAGCGAGTCAGGTACGGGAGCCGGGGTGCGCATCGCGAGCGGGCGCCACCCGCATCGCGAATCGCATCCCGGCTGGAGGCGGTATCGCAGCGCCCCGGGTCAGTGGATCTGACCGGAGCGCTGCAGTGACGAGAGTGTAGCGAGCGCTCCGGGGAGGAGCGGGGACCCGGAGCGCTCGGCGTAACAGTACCCCCCCCCTTGGGTCTCCCCCTCTTCTTAGAGCCTGAGAACCTGAGGACCAGACTTTTGTCTAGAATATTGTCCTCAGGTTCCCAGGATCTCTCTTCTGGACCACAACCCTCCCAATCAACTAAAAAAAAAGTTTTCCCTCTGACCTTCTTGGATGCCAGAATCTCTTTGACGGAGAAGATGTCCGAGGAGCCGGAAACAGGAGTGGGGGAAACAAGTTTGGGAGAGAAACGGTTGATGATAAGTGGTTTAAGAAGAGAAACGTGAAAGGCATTAGGGATACGAAGAGAAGGAGGAAGAAGAAGTTTGTAAGAGACAGGATTAATCTGGCACAAAATTTTGAAAGGACCAAGATAGCGTGGTCCCAACTTGTAGCTAGGGACACGGAAGCGGACATATTTAGCGGAGAGCCATACCTTGTCTCCAGGAGAAAAAATGGGAGGAGCTCTTCTTTTCTTATCAGCAAACTTCTTCATGCGTGATGAAGCCTGTAAGAGAGAATTTTGGGTCTCTCTCCATATGGTGGAAAGATCACGAGAAATTTCATCCACAGCGGGCAGACCAGAGGGCAAGGGGGTAGGGAGGGGAGGAAGAGGGTGACGGCCGTACACCACGAAAAATGGGGATTTGGAGGAAGATTCAGAGACTCTGAAGTTATACGAGAATTCGGCCCATGGTAGAAGATCTGCCCAATCATCCTGGCGGGAGGAAACAAAATGTCGTAAATAATCACCCAAGACCTGGTTAATTCTTTCTACTTGTCCATTGGATTGAGGATGATATGCAGAAGAAAAGTTTAATTTAATCTTGAGTTGTTTACAGAGAGCCCTCCAGAATTTTGACACGAATTGGGCGCCTCTATCCGAGACGATCTGCGTGGGCAACCCGTGAAGACGAAAAATGTGTACAAAAAATTGTTTAGCCAACTGAGGCGCTGAAGGAAGACCAGGAAGAGGGATGAAATGTGCCATTTTGGAGAATCGATCAACGACCACCCAAACAACAGTGTTGCCACGGGATGGGGGTAAGTCTGTAATAAAATCCATACCAATCAGAGACCAAGGCTGTTCGGGGACAGGCAGAGGATGAAGAAAACCAGCGGGCTTCTGGCGAGGAGTCTTATCCCGGGCACAGACAGTGCAGGCTCGCACAAAGTCCACGACATCCGTCTCCAGAGTCGGCCACCAATAGAAGCGAGAGATGAGTTGCACAGATTTCTTGATGCCTGCATGACCTGCGAGATGGGAGGAGTGACCCCATTTGAGGATTCCGAGGCGTTGGTGTGGAGAGACGAAGGTCTTTCCTGGAGGAGTTTGCCTGATGGAGGCTGGAGAAGTGGAAATCAGGCAGTCAGGAGGAATGATGTGTTGCGGAGAGAGTTCAACTTCCGAAGCATCCGAGGAACGAGAGAGAGCATCGGCCCTAATGTTCTTATCGGCAGGCCGAAAGTGAATTTCAAAATTAAATCGGGCAAAGAACAGAGACCACCTGGCCTGGCGAGGATTCAGCCGTTGGGCAGACTGGAGATAGGAGAGGTTCTTGTGATCGGTGTAAATAATAACTGGAAATCTTGATCCCTCCAGCAGATGCCTCCATTCCTCAAGTGCTAATTTAATGGCTAGAAGCTCTCGATCCCCGATGGAGTAGTTCCTCTCCGCCGGAGAGAAGGTCCTAGAAAAAAAACCACAAGTAACAGCATGCCCGGAAGAATTTTTTTGTAGAAGGACCGCTCCAGCTCCTACAGAGGAGGCATCAACCTCCAATAGGAAGGGTTTAGATGGGTCAGGTCTGGAGAGCACGGGAGCCGAAGAAAAGGCAGACTTGAGCCGTTTAAAGGCGTCTTCCGCTTGAGGAGGCCAAGACTTGGGATTGGCATTTTTTTTGGTTAAAGCCACGATAGGAGCCACACCGGTAGAAAAATGTGGAATAAATTGCCTGTAATAATTGGCGAACCCCAAAAAACGTTGGATAGCACGGAGTCCGGAGGGGCGTGGCCAATCTAAGACGGCAGAGAGTTTGTCTGGATCCATTTGTAGTCCCTGGCCAGAGACCAAGTATCCTAGGAAAGGAAGAGATTGGCATTCAAACAGACATTTCTCTATCTTGGCATAAAGTTGATTGTCACGAAGTCTCTGAAGAACCATACGGACATGCTGGCGGTGTTCTTCTAGATTGGCAGAAAAAATCAGGATATCGTCCAGATATACAACAACACAGGAGTATAAGAGATCACGAAAAATTTCATTAACAAAGTCTTGGAAGACGGCAGGGGCGTTGCACAGGCCAAAGGGCATGACCAGATACTCAAAGTGTCCATCTCTAGTGTTAAATGCCGTTTTCCATTCATCCCCCTCTCTGATGCGGATGAGATTATAAGCACCTCTTAAGTCCAGTTTGGTAAAAATGTGGGCACCTTGGAGGCGATCAAAGAGTTCAGAGATGAGGGGTAGGGGGTAGCGGTTCTTTACCGTGATTTTATTAAGACCGCGGTAGTCAATGCAAGGACGTAGAGAGCCATCTTTTTTGGACACAAAGAAAAATCCGGCTCCGGCAGGAGAGGAGGATTTACGGATAAAGCCCTTTTTTAAATTTTCCTGGATGTACTCAGACATAGCAAGAGTCTCTGGGGCGGACAGAGGATAAATTCTGCCCCGGGGTGGAGTAGTGCCCGGGAGGAGGTCAATAGGACAATCATAAGGCCTGTGAGGAGGTAGAGTCTCAGCTTGTTTTTTGCAAAAAACATCCGCAAAGTCCATATAGGCCTTAGGGAGACCGGTTACAGGGGGAACCACAGAGTCACGGCAAGGGGTACTGGGAACCGGTTTTAGGCAGTCCTTGAAACAAGAGGGCCCCCAACTCTTGATCTCCCCAGTGGACCAATCCAGGGTTGGGGAATGGAGTTGAAGCCAGGGTAGTCCAAGGAGAATTTCGGAAGTGCAATTGGGGAGGACCAAAAATTCAATCTTCTCGTGATGAGGTCCGATGCACATTAGAAGGGGCTCCGTGCGGAAACGTATGGTACAGTCCAATCTTTCATTGTTTACACAATTGATGTAGAGGGGTCTGGCGACACTGGTCACCGGGATGTTGAACCTGTTGACGAGAGAGGCCAAAATAAAATTTCCTGCAGATCCGGAATCCAAGAAGGCCATAGTAGAGAAGGAGAAGGAGAAGGCAGAGGCAGATATCCGCACAGGCACAGTAAGACGTGGAGAAGCAGAGTAGACATCAAGGACTGTCTCACCTTTGTGCGGAGTCAGCGTACGTCTTTCCAGGCGGGGAGGACGGATAGGACAATCCTTCAGGAAGTGTTCGGTACTGGCACAGTACAGGCAGAGATTCTCCATGCGGCGTCGTGTCCTCTCTTGAGGTGTCAGGCGAGACCGGTCGACCTGCATAGCCTCCACGGCGGGAGGCACAGGAACGGATTGCAGGGGACCAGAGGAGAGAGGAGCCGGGGAGAAAAAACGCCTCGTGCGAACAAAGTCCATATCCTGGCGGAGCTCCTGACGCCTTTCGGAAAAACGCATGTCAATGCGAGTGGCTAGATGAATGAGTTCATGTAGGTTAGCAGGGATTTCTCGTGCGGCCAGAACATCTTTAATGTTGCTGGATAGGCCTTTTTTAAAGGTCGCGCAGAGGGCCTCATTATTCCAGGATAATTCTGAAGCAAGAGTACGGAATTGTACGGCGTACTCGCCAACGGAAGAATTACCCTGGACCAGGTTCAACAGGGCAGTCTCAGCAGAAGAGGCTCGGGCAGGTTCCTCAAAGACACTTCGAATTTCCGAGAAGAAGGAGTGTATAGAGGCAGTGACGGGGTCATTGCGGTCCCAGAGCGGTGTGGCCCATGACAGAGCTTTTCCAGACAGAAGGCTGACTACGAAAGCCACCTTAGACCTTTCAGTAGGAAACTGGTCCGACATCATCTCCAAGTGCAGGGAACATTGGGAAAGAAAGCCACGGCAGAATTTAGAGTCCCCATCAAATTTATCCGGCAAGGATAGTCGTAGACCAGAAGCGGCCACTCGCTGCGGAGGAGATGCAGGAGCTGGCGGAGGAGATGATTGCTGAAGCTGTGGTAGTAGCTGCTGTAGCATCACGGTCAGTTGAGACAGCTGTTGGCCTTGTTGCGCTATCTGTTGTGACTGCTGGGCGACCACCGTGGTGAGGTCGGCGACAACTGGCAGAGGAACTTCAGCGGGATCCATGGCCGGATCTACTGTCACGATGCCGGCTGGCAGGTAGTGGATCCTCTGTGCCAGAGAGGGATTGGCGTGGACCGTGCTAGTGGATCGGTTCTAAGTCACTACTGGTTTTCACCAGAGCCCGCCGCAAAGCGGGATGGTCTTGCTGCGGCGGTAGTGACCAGGTCGTATCCACTAGCAACGGCTCAACCTCTCTGACTGCTGAAGATAGGCGCGGTACAAGGGAGTAGACAGAAGCAAGGTCGGACGTAGCAGAAGGTCGGGGCAGGCAGCAAGGATCGTAGTCAGGGGCAACGGCAGGAGGTCTGGAACACAGGCTAGGAACACACAAGGAAACGCTTTCACTGGCACAATGGCAACAAGATCCGGCGTACGGGAGCCGGGGTGCGCATCGCGAGCGGGCGCCACCCGCATCGCGAATCGCATCCCGGCTGGAGGCGGTATCGCAGCGCCCCGGGTCAGTGGATCTGACCGGAGCGCTGCAGTGACGAGAGTGTAGCGAGCGCTCCGGGGAGGAGCGGGGACCCGGAGCGCTCGGCGTAACACACGCATCTTTACCCCTCCAAATCAGACGGGCCACATTCCTACGGTTACTATCCTGCCCGGGAGTCGGGAGGGACCACATCACCTCCCCATTCTGTTCTTGGAAGGCACCCAGACCATGCCTCTCTATCCAAAAAGACAGGTCAACCGAACCCCTCCCTTCTACCTCAATTGACCTATCACCCTTACGCAGAGCCTCCAGGAGGCGCCGCTGCAAGTGACCCCCAGAACCAGATGGAGACGGAGACCCTCTTGATTCCCCGGCAGCGACGCTGGCATAGCTTCTAGCAGTCGCCACCAGGGGGGCAGCCGAACCAGCCCCTACTTCCTCAGTACTCTTTACTGATCCAGTGACATCCCTTTGCCTGCCTCCAGCACTCTTCTCTTGCACACCGATAGCATCCCTCTCTTGTACACCTCTAGCACCCCTCTCTCGCACACCGCTAGCATCCCTTTCTTGCACACCGCTAGCACCCCTCTCTCGCACACCGCTAGCACCCCTCTCTTGCACACCGCTAGCACCCCTCTCTTGCACACCGCTAGCACCCCTCTCTTGCACACCGCTAGCACCCCTCTCTAGTACACCTCTAATGCCCCACTCTTGCACACTGCTAACATTTTCATGCAACATACCATCACCAAAATTTTCACTCTCTTTTGCACTCTTCCCTTTCACACTATTATCCTGGCTAAACTTTCCTGAGCTGGCCGGGTTATTTGCGTATGCCACGGGGGTTTGTGCTGCTGGTCCCGCCCCCGATGACCGCTTTTTCGGTTCTGGCGATGTTACTTCCAGTTCCAGTGATGACACTTCCTTCAACGCCGATGATGTTCCCAGTGAGAACTGCTTCACACTGGGTGGGATCTGTCCCTCCGGACGCACCCCCACCCCTCCTACAGCAGCCGACGTGGAGGGATTCCCCACAGCGTCAGTGCAACCTTCAGGAGCCACCTTACCCGACCGCCCGGGCTTTTCTACCAATCCAGACGCATGGACACTCCCCCCCCCTCACAGAGGAGTGCCCTGCTACGCCCAGATCGCTCGGGGGACCGCCCCCCGAGCAGACAGCAACATCACCAAGCTCCGGCACTAGGACACGCCCCCTGCCCACCTGGGGTGGTCCTGCAGCATCGGAGTCGCCCACCTTAAGCCTGTCCTGCCCTTCCCTACCGACTGGACAGGCGGCTCCTTGGCGTCTGCAGCCATCTTAGAAACCTTATCCACCATGTACCCCCCATTCTGGCCCCGCTTTACAGCAAAAGCGGGGTCGGGCAGACTGGGGGGCCCACCAGCCTGAACCACCTTTTCAGATGGCCCAGACTGCTGGAGAGAAGAATAAACAAGTCTGGTGACCTCTCCTTTTTTCCTTTTATTTCTCCTCTTCCTCTTGCCCTTCACCTCAGTATCTGGGCCTAAGTCATTTCCAAATGATAAGTTCTCAAAATGGGTAGGTGACTCTTGGAGCACAATCGCCTTCAGCAATCCACCACCAATTAACCCATTGCTGCTGCCGCTGTCGTCACTGCTGTCATCTGACGTTACAGGCAGGGCTACCTGAGCAGGATTTATGTATGAACTCTGGGTTGTGTCCTCCTCCATTTCACTCTCCTTTGCACCACCATCTTGCTTCTCTTTAGCACCTTCCTCAGCACTGTCCTCTCTTTCTCCACCACCATCTTCCTCCACACTGTCCTCCTCAGCACTGTTCTCTCTTTCTCCTCCACCATCCACCTCCACACCATCCTCCTCTGCACTGCTTTCGCTGTGACTGACCTCCTCCTCTCTTTCTGGGTTCTGCTGGCCTCTGAACCGACTTTCATTGCAGAGTTTTTCTCTGAAGATACCAGCCCCTTCCATGATCTCCATCCTTACCCTTTCTACCTCCTCAACCTCTTTTTTCAGGGTGCGCACTTTAGCCGAATACACTGGCCTTCGATTTTTTGAGGTGTAATCAGCCTGGTAACGGGCAAATTTTAAGTCCTCTCTTAGCCCACGAAGCATTTTGCCAAGACACTCATACTCCGCCATTTTTGCTTGGATTCGGGACCCAAAAGTGGCCAAAGACTCCCTGGGACCCAATGCCCCCCATTGCTGGGGTTCAGAGGTACCTTGCCTCCCCATGTTTCTCCTCAACTCCTCACCTTCATGCAGGTCTTTACCTGCAGCCTTGCTTGTAGCCTTCCTTGCAGCCTTGCGGCTTCCAGATATGGACGGTGGAGTTGGTTCTGCATTTCTGCGGATCCTGGAGGATCTCCGTACCCCATCCTGGGAGTTGGCCGTTGCAATGTCACCTCCACCTCCCGCCGGCCTGGTAAGGGAGATGGGGACGTTGGGGTTCATGCAGGGAAACCCTTCCCCGAAGGCTGCCACAAACCTGGGGGGGGGGGGGGGAGGGCTGGTGAAAATCCTGCTGCTCTCTGGTTCTCTGGTTCTCCTGGAGCTGACGATCACACAACCACACCCTGAACAGGAAGTAGTGCAACAGCTGGAGACACCCTATTTGGAAAGCACTGCTGTAGGGTAATTTGGTGGTGGATGCAAATCCCTAATTTAGGCCTCAAATGCACATGGTGCTCTTTCACTTTGGAGCCCTCTCATATTTCAAGGCAACAGTTTTTGGTTACAAATTTTTTTTCTCTTCTTTTACCCCTTAAGAAAAGGTAAATTTTGGGTCTACACCAGCATGTTAGTGTAAACAGAGTGTACCATATACATTTGAGGCCTAAATTGGTGATTTGCACAGGGGTGGCTGGTAGTTACAGCAGTTCTGACATAAACATAAAAAACACCCATATGTGACCCCCATTTAGAAAACTACACCCCTCACGTAAAGTAACAAGGGGTATAGTGAGCCTTAACATCCCACAGGTGTTTGACAAATTTTTGTTAAAGTTGGAGGTGAAAATAAAAAAATGTATATTTTTTTCCCTAAAATGCTATTGTTACCCCAATTTTATCATTTTCACAAGGGGTAATAGGAAAAAAAGCCCAGCAAAATTTGTAACCCCATCTCTTCTGAGTCAGAAAATACCCCACATGTGGATGTAAAGTGCTCTGCGGGTGAACTACAGGGCTCAGAAGAGAAGGAGCACCATTGGGCTTTTGGAGAGAGAATCTGGCTGAAATTGAAGGCCATGTGCGTTTAGGCCTCCATGGTGCCAGAACAGTGAACCCCCCCCCCCACACACACACACACACACACACACACACACACACACACATGTGACCCCATTTTGGAAACTACACCCCTAATAAGAAGTGCAGTGAGCATTTACATCTCACAGGTGTCTGATAGATTTTTTTGAGCAGTGGTCTGCCAAAAGAAAAATGAAAATTTTTCATTTGCACAGCCCACTGTTCCAAAGATCTGTCAAATGCCAGTGGGGTTTAACCCCTTAAGGAACCAGCCCATTTTCACCTTAAGGACCCAGCCATTTTTGCACATCTGACCATTGTCATTTTAAGCATTAATAACTCTGGGATACTTTTACTTTTCATTCTGATTCTGACATTGTTTTTTCGTGACATATTCTACTTCATGTTAGTGGTAAATTTTTGTCGAGGCTTGCATCATTTCTTGGTGAAAAATTCCAAAATTTGATGAAAAAATTGAAAATTTAGCATTTTTCTAACTTTGAAGCTCTCTGCTTGTAACAAAAACAGACATTCCAAATAAATAATATATTGATTCACAGATACAATATGTCTACTTTATATTTTCATCATAAAGTTGACAGGTTTTAACTTTTAGAAGATATCAGAGGGCTTCAAAGTTCAGCAGCACTTTTCCAATTTTTCACAACATTTTCTAAATTGGAATTTTTCAGGGACCAGTTCAGTTTTGAAGTGGATTTGAAGGGCCTTCATATTAGAAATACCCCACAAATGACCACATTATAAAAACTGCACCCCTCAAAGTATCCAAAATGACATTTGGGTAAGTGTGTTAACCCTTTAGGTGTTTCACAGGAATAGCAGCAAAGTGAAGGAGGAAATTCAAAATCTCCATTTTTTACACTCGCATGTTCTTGTAGACCCAGTTTTTGAATTTTTACAAGGGGTAATAGGAGAAAAAGCCCCCCAAAATTTGTAACCCAATTTCTCTAGAGTAAGGAAATACCTCATATGTGTATGTAAAGTGTTCGGCTGGTGCAGTAGAGGGCTCAGAAGGGAAGGAGCAACAATGGGATTTTGGAGAGTGAATTTTTGCTGAAATGGTTTTTGGGGGGCATGTCACATTTTGGAAGCCCCTATGGTGCCAGAAGAGCAGAAAACCCCCACATGGCATACCATTTTGGAAACTACACCCCTCAAGCCACGTACCAAGGGGTCCAGTGAGCCTTAACACCCCACAGGTCTTTTACGACTTTTCGTTAAATTTGGATGTGTAAATGAAAAAAAAAAAAAAAAAAGTTTCACTTCCAGGCAGTGGAAGAGAGGTGGTTGTGGTTGTGATAAATATAAAGCAAATACACTATGTTGAGCTAGCGATTGTTTGTCTGTATACAAGAGTGTGAAGCATACAAGTGAGTGAGTATAAAAGTGAGGGGACTTAAAATTAAGGGACTTTAAATTCAGGAAGTTTAAATTGAAATATTTGATTTTTTTTTCTTTTCTGTTAATTTTTGCAATCCCCAAATCTAGTATGACCTCCATGTTGGAAAAGGCAGTCCAGTGTGCATCTTGCGCAATGTATGCAATCCTTGAACAACAGTTTGAGGGTGCATATTGTTGTGCGAGATGTGTGCGAGTTGCTCATTTAGAAGCCCAGATCCTGGATCTAGAGGAGCAACTGGCAACACTGAGATGCATTGACAACCCGCAGAGTAGTCTCCTGCTCACTGAGCAGGTACTCTCTGGGGTCGAGGTGGGGATGGATAGTGGGACGGAGGGGCAGGATAGTCAGGCAGTTAGCTGGGTTACAGTTAGAAAACGGGGTAGAGGGAAAAGTGTCAGGGAGGCTAGTCCTGAACTGGCACACCCCAACAAGTTTGCCCAGTTGGCAGATGAGGGGGATGTCATTTCAGAGCTAGCGGTACTGCAGCAGGACTCTGCCTCTGACCGCCAGGGGGGTGTCTGCTCCAGTAAGGAGGGAGGGAGGAGAGCAGGGCAGGCCAGACAGGTACTAGTAGTGGGGGACTCAATTATTAGGGGGACAGACAGGGTGATCTGTCACAAAGACCGGGATAGCCGAACAGTGTGTTGTCTTCCTGGCGCTCGAGTTCGGCACATCGCGGATCGGGTTGACAGGTTGCTGGGTGGGGCTGGAGAAGACCCAGCAGTCATGGTACATATTGGCACCAATGACAAAGTAAGAGGTAGATGGAGTGTCCTTAAAAATGATTTCAGGGACTTAGGCTGCAAGCTTAAGGCAAGGACCTCCAAGGTAGTATTTTCTGAAATATTACCTGTACCACGAGCCGTACCAGAGAGGCTGCGGGAGATAAGGGAGGTAAACAAGTGGCTCAGAAGCTGGTGTAGGAAGGAGGGGTTTGGGTTCATGGAGAACTGGGCAGACTTCGACTTTAAAGGAAACAGATTTCTGACTATAGCTAAAGACCATTATCTGTCCCAAATGGTGCAGGGCCTGACCAGAGGGGGCGCCCTACTAGACTTAATATTTACCAACGTACTGAAACTGGCAGAGTAATTAATGTGCAAGTAGATGGACACCGAGGAAATAGTGATCATAATGTAATACATTATAACTTGTTCTTCAATAAGGGAATCTCTCGAGGGGCCACAAAAACAATGAACTTTCGAAAAGCAAAGTTCGATCAACTCAGAGAAGCCCATAACAATATAAAATGGGATAATGTCCTCAAAAATAACAATACTGACACTAAATGGGAGACTTTTAAAAATATCTTAAATTTTCACTGTAAGATGTATATACTTTATAGGAATAAAAGGGTCAGAAATAAAAGAAAACCAATATGGATGAATAAAAATGTTAAGGGGGCAATAAATGACTAAAATAAAGCATTTCAGTTACTAAAACAGGACAGCAGTGAAGAAGCATTAAAAAGCTATAGAGAAAAATGTGAAATATGTAAAAAACAGATAAAAGCCGCAAAAATAGAGACAGAAAGACTCATTGCCAAAGAGAGTATGACTAACACCAAAATGTTCTTTAATTATATAAATAGCAAAAAGGTCAAAAATGAAAGTGTTGGCCCTTTAAAAAATGATGAGGAAGAAATTATAAACGGGGATCAGGAAAAAGCAAATATACTAAAATTCTTCTCCACTGTATTCACTGAGGAAAATGAAATGCCAGGTGAAATACAGTGTGATAAGGTAAGCTCCCCAGTACAGGTCACCTGTCTAACCCAGGAAGAAGTACAGTGCCACCTACAAAAAATCTAAATAGACAAATCACCAGGTCCAGATGGCATTCACCCCCATGTTCTAAAGGAATTAAGTAATGTAATAGACAGACGCGGAGGTGTTGAGGGGCATGTGTGGAACTCCGCTACTCCTTGCTGGGATTTGAATAGACTGGCCCAGACCCTTTCTTGTGGATGGAGAGTGGAGCTGAGTAAAACGATCAGACTTTACATGTGATGAATATCTAACAGTGCAGAAGCCGGTGAAACCATTGATTAATACCCCGGCAATATTCTGAACAGAAGCAGCCTCTTGCACTGGCCCCATGTGGAATGGACAATATTGGATGCCTGACTCTCTGCCTGGTCACTCCTCCTAGCGATTTGGAGAAACCGGGACTCATGGACTAAATTGAACAACTTGGTCTTAGCAGAATTCCTCTCTCATGAAATTGGACCCCTCCCTGGACCCAATAAGATCAGTGACTCTGGGGGGTGATTGCACTGTCTACCAGGGGGAGCGTGAATACGCTAATGATTCCGTAGTTGCATATTAGTATGCTATATTTGGTGGTGGATATTTCTGGATCAGGGTGTGATACCCTAGGTTTTAAGCGCTCCCCAGAGCCATATGGGACTGTGAATTCTTACTTTTGTATGCTGTAAATAACGGGATTTAAATTCTCGAGTGGGAGGGGCCTATGGTGTATAAAGTTGCTAAGTTGGTCCGTGATATCCCCGTAGTGATACATACACCCCACAAATATAAAGTGAAGAGAAATAGTGGGTGAAATGGCCCCTAAGGTGAACCCCAGAAGATCAGGGGGTAGCTCGCCACAAAAAGATAAGGGGGCTATGGGTAAATTGGATAAAATATGGAAGTCTCCAGCTGTGGGTATAAAAACTAGAACCCAGAAGGATCTCTCCCCTAGTAAAACAGGCTCTAGGTACTCGGTCTTGGCGGTGGAAGAAACTGAGGAAGGGCAGTCTGTGCCCCCTGTGGGAACACAGATGTTGGAGGAGATCTTGGGAGGGGTGAAAAAATCTAATTGTGCAATTGAGGAGATAAATAAACAATTAGGTGTGGTATCTACCGAGGTATCTCTGATAAGACACGATATGACTAAAATGAGAGATAGGATTTCCAGACTGGAGGAAGAAGCCCCTAAAACAGAAAATAGGATTACGGTTTTGGAGGAGGAGGTTAATGACTTGAAAAAGGAGAGGACATCTGTTAAAGATAAGCTCACTGACCTTGAGGATAGATCCAGACGTTGTAATATAAGGATGGTGGGGTTTCCTGATGGGATGGTGGGGTTTCCTGAGGGGGTGGAGGGGGGGGGGGGACTCTGCCATACAGTTTCTTAGTAGGTGGTTGAAGGAGGGGATAGGGGAAGGGCATCTTACTCCAATGTTTGGGATTGAACGAGCTCATCAGTGCCAAGGCGTATTCCCCCTCCGGGGGGTCCCCCTAGGACAATCCTAATTAAGTTATATACCTCCCAGGACAGGGATACTATCCTTAGGAGGGCAAGAGAGATGAGGGACCTACAGTATAATGGACAGAATATTTTTCTATATCCGGATTTCTCTTGGGAGACCCAGAGGAAAAGGGCATCCTTTCGGGAGATAAAAAGGCGGCTAAAGAACGCAGGGGTGCCCTTCTCTCTGCTGTTTCCAACGAGACTCCGGGTTGAGCATAAGGGAAAGGTAACAATATTTGGAACCCCACAAGAAGTCTCAGATTGGATGGATAAATAAGGCATCTAATATAAGGCACTACTGTGGCATTAGGGGTTGGAAGTATTAGTTGAGTAATAATGTTACGTCTCGGGGGGGAGGGGGGAGGGGTTGGGGGGTTCTCTGGGGTGTCACTAGGATAGGAGTGCATAGTAGAAGTACGGTGCATTATGGGGAGAGGGGGGGTGCGGGGGGGGGAAGGATAAGGGAAAGGAGGGAGGGATGGCACGGGATGATCAAAAGAGTGTTTTTTTTTTTTTTTTTCTCTCTCTCTTCTTCTTCTCTCTTTTCTTTTTTCTCTTAGGCAAATATATCTATGCTTAAATTATTAGCCTGGAACATACGAGGTATGTCGGATAGAATTAAAAAGTGTGCAGTCTTCGATTATATTCGGAGGTGCCTTCCTGCGATCATATGTTTAGTTGAGACCCATAGGTCAAGAGATGAGCAGATACTTCCAAGGAAGTGGGCCAAAGAAGAATACCACTCCAGACTCTCTTCCTACTCCATGGGAGTATCAGTATATGTTCACAGGAGGGTACCATTCGAGACTAAGAATGCAAAGGTAGATAAGTATGGTCGATATGTATTTCTTTATGGAATATGGGAAGATAGGGCAGTCATCTTGGCTTTTGTTTATATTCCTCCATCTTTTAGAGTGGATGTTCTGAGGGACCTCGTGAGCTATAGCGAAAGTAAGACACATTCGGCATTATGGATAGTTGGAGATTTGAACAATGTAATAGACCCTAGTATGGACAGATACAAATTAGGTAGGAATGTAGGGGGGAACGAAACAGCATTGGCGAGATACTGTGGAGAGATGAATTGGGTTGATGGGTGGCGGAAACTAAACCCAGGAGTAAGACAGTACTCATGTTTTAGTACCTCATATAACACCGCTTCCCGAATTGACTTATGCCTGTGTGATAAGAATGCAATGACCTGGACCAGCAGGGTGCAGTATAAAGCTAAAACCCTATCGGACCATTGCCCAGTGGTGGTGGAAATTGGAGGTAAGGTAATGGGTGGGAAAAGGTTGGGCTTTCGGCTCAACCCCCACTGGATTGAATTAGTGGGCGACCAGGACTGGTTTAGACAGGAAATAGAGGCATTCTGGGAGATTAATCATAAGTCCGCAAACCCTCAGGTGGTATGGGATACTATGAAGGCATACTTGAGGGGTCTATATATAGGGCGAATCAATAAAAAAAAAAAAGGAATTCTCACAGGAAGAATCAGTACTGAATAGTAAAGTGGCAACATTAGAAGCAGGGATAGAAGAGGATAGTGGGGGGAACAGCTGTTAGAACTGAAGGCAGCTCAAGAGGAATATAAAGAATATCTACTTAAAAAGGCACAAAATAAACTATTCTTCAGTGGGCAATTTAATTTCTTTGAGAAAGGGAAACCAAATAAGACACTGTCAAGATTACTTAAAAATCAAGGCGACGAACGTGGTATTATGGCTCTGAGGAGGGAGGATGACAGCATAACCACAGATAGAGAAGAAATAGCCCAAATGGTTGGCTCTTTTTTCTCCAATCTCTATATGGGCAGCTATATTAATAGGGCGGAGGTAGCGGAATTCTTGAGGGGAATTAATATTCCGAGTTTGACAGAGGATGTCAGGGACTCCCTGGATGACCCAATCTCCCTCCAGGAATTGGAGGAGGCATTGGCATCAATCCAAGGGAATACATCCCCTGGGTCTGACGGCATTCCTTTCTAGATATATAGAATATACTCAATCCTGCTGCTTCCAAAACTGCTGGGTATCATTAATGAATCCTGGAGGGGGGGGGGGGTTCTCCCTAAATCTATGTGTGAGGCTAATATTAGACTCATTAGGAAAAAAGATAAGGATCCCTTGGATTTGGGCTCATATCTCCTTGCTTAATACAGATATAAAGATAATAGCGAAAGCACTGGCAAGGAGATTGGATAAAGTAGTGAAGGTAGTGGTGGGCGGTGACCAGGGAGGGTTTAGGTCAGGAAGAACGGTTCATGACAATATCCACCAGGTGTATGAAGCAATCCAGAGTGGATCCCGTGGCCCCCGCTCCATTCTGTCATTGGATGCTACTAAAGCTTTTGACAGGGTGGAGTGGGAATACCTCTGGGAAGTTTTGAAAAGGGTTAGGGTGGGCCCGAGGTTTTTGAGTTATATTCAGCTACTATACACTAACCCCGAGGCGAGTGTGGTGGTAGATGGAACCCCCTCCTACCCATTCAAACTAAGTAGAGGAACAAGGCAGGGCTGCCCCCTCTCACCCTTTTTATTTTTAATTTATATTGAACCCTTAGCGGCTTGGATAAGAGATAATGATGTTTATGAGGGATTTGGAGTAAATGGAGAGAAGAGTAAGATCTTGTTATTTGTAGATGATATCCTCCTTTTTGTAACTAACCCACAAGAAAAAATACATCGTATCATTAAGATGTTCGAGGCATTTGCCCCTCTATCTGGGTTGGACATAAATTGGAGTAAATCTACTATGCTCCCCCTGGATGAAGATATGGGGGAGACGGTGGGAAGACTATCCGTGTTAAAAAAAATGAATGTCTCCATTATCTGGGAGTAAAAATAGCAGCCACGAATGATAGGTTTGTGATTAACAATATACTGCCCCTTTTGAATAGTTTAGCGAAGAGAGTAGAAGTATGGATTAAAATGCCCTTCTCTATGTCAGAAAGGATGGCGATAATAAAAATGGTGGTCCTCCCACAGATCCTTTTTTTTCTTGCTACCTCGCCAGTGTGGATCGGCAAATGCTGGTTCCGGAAGATAGAAGTGATACTGGGTAGATTGTTATGGGGAAGAAAAAGGGTTCGTCTGAAGTACAGATGTTTTATGGCCCCTGGAGATAGGGGGGGATTGGATATGCCCAATTTCTTTGTTTATTACATGGCCGCGCAGTTGGTACGAATCGTGAATTGGAGAAATTTTAGATATCTGGAGAAGATTGTAGTAGATAAGGAGAAAGTGAACATATATGAGGTGTTGGAATGAGATGATTATGAGGAGAGTGGGTCAAATAACACGATGTTATTGTATAAATATAGGAAAGTATGGGAAAGATTAAAGGGAGAATTACATGTAGGAAATAGTTTTGGGTTCACACCCCTATGGGGTAACAATAAATTTAAAGAATTGGTGAAGTGTGAGTCAACTTTTTGGGATAGTAAGGGTATAAAACGACTGGAACAATTATTTGATAAAGGACAACTCTTTTCATTTGAGCACATAAAAAGGGGGTATGATATTAGTGATAACGATTGGCTGTACTATTGGCAAGTTAGTCATGCAGTCCATAACACGATAGATAAGGAGATATATGTAGCACAGAAACACAATTTCATAGAAGCACTAACTCAAATAGAGCACTTTAAAAAAAAAAAGGAATATCAATTTTGTATAAGAAATTAAATAAGATTATTGGAGTAAGGGGGATCGACAGAATTAAAGACAAATGGTCCGGAATAGTGGGTACTGTGTCTGAGGAAGATTGGGACATTATGGCCCAAAATATAAGCAAGGTTTCTCGTAATATGGAACATAAAATTACACAATTTAAGATATTACACAAGACCCACTATTCCGCGCTTCATTTACATAGGATAGGGGTGAGAATCACTTCACAGTGTGTTAAATGTGGTTTGGAAGAGGCGGACTATTTACATAGTTTTTGGTCGTGTGAGAAGATATCTGTTTTCTGGGAATCTGTAATAAAAGAGGTAGAAAGTAAAATCCCTGTGAAGGTACCTCGTACGATAGAGTTTATACTGCTGGGAGCTATTGGTAAGATGGGCAAAATTGATTAGACATACTCTTGGATGTAAACAAGTATGGATTTGGCTTCTATGGCTTTTGCTTTTCTTCCGATTGGTGATGTTGTTTTATCGGATTTGTACAATGTATTTTTGGAATTGTTTAATATTAAAATAAAAAAAATATAAAAAAAAAGTAATGTAATAGACAGACCCCAATTTTTAATATTCAGGGACTCTATAGTGACAGGGACTGTTCCCCAGGACTGGCGCATGGCAAATGTGGTGCCAATATTTAAGAAGGGGTCAAAAGGTGACCCCGGGAATTATAGACCTGTTAGTTTAACCTCGGTAAATTGTTTGAGGGTTTCCTAAGAGATGCTATTTTGGAATATCTTGATAAAAATAAATGTATGACCCTGTATCAGCATGGATTTATGAGGGATTGATCCTGTCAAACTAACCTGATCAGCTTTTATGAGGAGGTGAGCACAAGACTGGACCAGGGGCAATCGCTGGATGTCGTATATCTGGATTTTTCCAAAGCATTTGATACGGTTCCACATAAAAGGTTGGTGCATAAAATGAGAAGGTTTGGGCTGGGTGAGAATGTGCGCAAGTGGGTAAGTAACTGGCTCAATGATAGGAAACAGAGGGTGTTTATTAATGGTACTTATTCTGATTGGGTGACTGTTACTAGTGGGGTACCACAGGGGTCCGTCTTGGGTCCTGTCCTATTTAATATATTCATGAATGACCTTGCAGAGGGGTTGAATAGTAAAGTAGCAATCTTTGCAGATGACACCAAACTCTGTAAAGTGGTAAACACTATAGAGGACAGTGCACTGTTACAAATGGATCTGGATAGGTTGGAGGTTTGGGCTGGGAAGTGGCAGATGAGGTTCAACACTGATAAATGTAAGGTAATGCAAAAATCCGAGCTGGGATTATGTATTAAATGGAAGAACACTTAGGACGACTGACATGGAAAAGGACTTAGGAGCCTTAGGTAACAGTAAACTTAGCTGTAGTGACCAGTGTCGGGCAGCTGCTGCCAAGGCTAATAAAATCATGGGGTACATCAATAGGGGCATAGATGCCGACGACAAGGAAATAATGCTACCGCTGTACAAATCACTAGTCAGTCCTCACATAGAGTACTGTGTACAGTACTGAGCACCAGTGTACAAGAAAGATATAGTGGAGCTGGAGAGGGTTCAAATCCCACTAAGGACAACAATAAATAAAGACATTATTATTATTATTATTATTATTATAATAACGTCAGCAGAGAGCACTGTGCTCGTGATGTCATCAGAGAGCATTCCAAAAAGAAAATAATTTCCTCTGTAGTATTCAGCAGCTAATAAGTACAGGAAAGATTACGATTTTTTAATAGAAGTAATTTACAAATCTGTTTAACTTTCCGGAGCCAGTTGATTTAAAAGAAAAAAAAGGTTTTCACCGGAGTACCCCTTTAACCCCTTCATGACCCAGCCCATTTTCACCTTCAGGTCCTGGGCATTTTTTGAAAATCTGACCACTGTCACTTTAAACATTAATAACTCTGGAATGCTTTTACTTATCATTCTGATTCCGAGAACTGCTGTAACAATCAGCCACCCCTGTGCAAATCGCCTCAAATGTACATGGTGCACTCTCCCTTCTGAGCCTTGTTGTGCGCCCCCAGAGCACTTTGCGCCCACATATGGGGTATCTCCATACTCGGGAGAAATTGCATTACAAATTTAGAGGATCTTTTTTCCCCTTTTACCTCTTGTGAAAATGAAAAGTATAGGGCAACACCAGCATGTCAGAGTAAAAAAATTATTTTTTTACACTAACATGCTGGTGTAGACCCCAACTTCACCTTTTCATAAGGGGTTAAAGAAGAAAAAGCCCCCCAAAATTTGTAAGGCAATTTCTCCCGAGTACGGCAATACCCCATATGTGTCCCAAAACTGTTGCCCTGAAATACAACAGGGCTCCAAAGTGAGAGAGCGCCATGCGCATTTGAGGCCTGAATTAGGGATTTGCATAGGGGTGGACATAGGGGTATTCTATGCCAATGATTCCCAAACAGGGTGCCTCCAGCTGTTGCAAAACTCCCAGCATGCCTGGACAGTCAATGGCTGTCCGGCAATACTGGGAGTTATTATTTTGCAACAGCTGGAGGCTCCGTTTTGGAAACAGTAGCGTACCAGACGTTTTTCATTTTTTTGGGGGCTGTGTAGGGATAATGTGTATATGTAGTGTTTTTTACTTTTTATTTTAGGTTAGTGTTAGTGTAGTGTTTTTAGGGTACAGTCACATGGGCAGAGGTTCACAGCAAGTTTGCCGCTGGGAGTTTGAGCTGCAGCGCAAATTTTGCGCCATCTCAAACTTGCAGCACTCACTGTAAACCTCCGCCCATGTGAGTGTACCCTGTACATTCACATTGGGGGGAGGGGGCAAACATCCAGCTGTTGCAAACTCCGAGCATGCCCTTTGGCTGTCCGTGCATGCTGGGAGTTGTAGTTTTGCAACAGCTGGAGGCACACTGGTTTGGAAACACTAAGTTAAGTAATAAACTTTCAAGTGTTTTGCAACCAAACTTAGCGTTTCCAAACCAGTGTGCCTCCAGCTGTTGAAAAACTACAACTCCCAGCATGCATGGTCTGTCAGTGCATGCTGGGAGTTATAGTTTTGCAACAATTGAAACAGCTGGAGGCACTGAGGTAGCAAACGGACAATGTTTCCCAACTAGTGTGCCTCCAGTTGTTGCAAAACTACAACTCCCAGCATGCCCAGACTGCCCAAGCATGCTGGAAGTTGTAGTTCGGCAATATCTGAAGGATCAGATGTTGCCGAACTACAACTTCCAGCATGCTTGGGCAGTCTGGGCATGCTGGGAGTTGTAGTTTTGCAATATCTGGAGGTCCACAGTTTGGAGACCACTGTATAATGGTCTCCAATCTATGCTCTTCCAGATGTTAGAGAACTACAACTCCCAGCATGCCTGAACAGACTGAGCATGCTGGGAGTTGTAGTTTTGCAACATCTGGAACAGCACAGATTGGAGACCATTATACAGTGGTCTCCAAACTGTGGACCTCCAGATGTTACAAAACTACAACTCCCAGCATGCCCAGAAAGCCAAAGGCTGTCTGGGCATGCTGGGAGTTGCCGTTTTGAAACTCCCAGAGGCAGCAGTGAGATCGCTTTACGGCGATCTCACTGCTGCCAATGAAGATGCCGCACTGCTGCCGGAAACTCACCTCCGGGACGCAGCGCCGCCGGGACCGCCTGGAGGACGTCGCTCGCAACGGGACCACTCGGGACACCGCATGGTCGGGTAAGTGATGCCGGGGGATGGGTAAGGGACACTTAGCAGAGCGGTGTGTGTCCCGATCCCCGTGATCGGGACTTACACACCGCGCTGCTAAATATTCTGATAGCGAAACGCTGCTATTAGCTAGTCAGAGTTGACCAGCTGATAGCAGCGATCGCTGGGGGGGGGGGTGGGGGATGAAACCCCCCGTGGTCGCATGGTAAGATGGCTGGCTATCAGTGATAGCCACCATCTTACCGGGCGCTGCGGGATGCCGCGAGTAGCGGCAAAAATGTTCATGACGTACCTGTATGTCATGGGTCGGGAACACCTTGCCACCCATGACGTACAGGTATGTCATAGGTCGGGAAGGGGTTAATGGTATAGAGAACTGTGTCTAGTGCATTAACTCTGATTTTTTGCCCATTGAAACCAGTAGGCCCATTGTGGTCTATGGGGAAAGCTGCTGAGTTGCCCATAGCAACCAATCAGATCGCTTCTTTCATTTTTGAAAAAGTCTCTGAAAAATGAAGGAAGTAATCTGATTGGTTGCTATGGGCAACTCAGAAACTTTTCCAGGAAAATATGCTGAGTTGCCCATAGCAACCAATCAGATCGCTTCTTTCATTTTGCAAAGGCATTGTGAAAAATGAAAGAAGCAATCTGGTTGCTATGGGCAACTGCACAACTCTTCCTCTACACTGGTCTTGATGAATCTCCCCCATAGAGGGAGATTTATCAAAACCTGCCCAGAGGAAAAGTTTCTGAGTTGCCCATAGCAACCAATCAGATCGCTTCTTTCATTTTTGAAAAAGCCTCTGAAAAATGAAGGATATTTTTGAGATTTTGGAAGCTGGGATACTCACTACACCCATGCATATCTAGATAATTAAGTATGGGGGGAACTTAAATTTATTTTTTAAATCACATGGAGTTTTGACTTTACTTCATTATGGTCGAATAAAGCACTTAAAGAGTTCCTTAAAATTAAAGATTCACTCTTTTGGATGAAAAGGGGCTTATTTATGTAAATCAATTATACGCTTTAGGTCAAATAAAGTCGTTTGAAGAGATAGCCCATAAGTGTGTGGGGGGAAGACAATCACAAACATTGTTTTTTTACAAATAAGTAACACAGATCATAAAGCAATAAAAGGAGAGATTGGAGATTTCAGGGATTCTATATATAAGAAAAGTTTAATTAGACTATTTCCTTATGCAAAGTTGCTGTCTGGGCATGCTGGGAGTTGTGGTTCTGCAGCGGTTGGGGGTTCACAGCTTGAAGACCACTGCTATAGAGGGTGCAAATGTATCTGAGCCCTGGAACTCAAATAATGTGAAATATGAGATGATCAAAATGGAGCCCCTGCACTAATTACTTGGGTTCTGAGGTCTGTAAGGTCCATAGTAAAAACATCAGGTTCTGTCTATAGCAGATACTAAATCATGGCAGCTCAAAGAAACAAGCAGTCATTCTGACATGTCACATGTGATGTCATAGACAGCTGGAGGCCTGACATCCCACTGACAGCCGCCCGAGCCTTCAGTCTGTTCCTGTGCGATTAGTGAGAATAGTGAGATTAGCGTCTTCTTTTTCTACTTGTCTGAAATGGAGCTAAAAGGACTGGGGTTCGTCCCCCTCCTGTTGGCGTTTTGGTGTGCGGCCTGGCTTGCCACCAGCTACATCATGACGGTCGTCCTCGGCCATGCAGCCTCGCCACTGATGAGCATCAGGTAAGATAAACAAGCAAATGATTCTTATTTCATGGGTTGGGAGTGAGGAAATATCCATAATAACATTGGTTTCTTTTCCTTCACAGTGACGTGGGAAATGTCTTTCCCGAAAGCATATTATTCAGAATTGGATTCATAGGGACGTCCATTGGCACTTTGGTACTAACCTTTCTTATTTATAAGTATATGGTTATGCATACTGAAGAGTTCAGGGGTCATCAGGTCCTGATCCAGAGGATCCTGCTGGCCATTGTGTGGGCCTCCTGTTTTTCCACAGCTGTTATGCATGTATTGTCCCCCGAAGAATATCCCAGGATACACTTTGTCAGCACGATAATTTCCATTACATGTGAAGCCTTATACTACCTTGGGCAGTCCATCCAGATGTATAAATTACCAGGAGCAAAAAAAGTCATCCACCATAGTAGATGCACCTGCTGTGGCCTGACTTTTGTCTGTGTAGTTTTCTATTTTGGATATGAAACATTAAAGGAATTATTCCATAATGATGAAGACTGGGACGAGATCCGTGAAATCCCCATCATAATCATCGAGTGGGTGATGCTTCTACTGATCCTGATAAACATCGTGACCTATTATTCCACCATGCAGAGGTTATTGTTGACCGTCTCCAGAAACAGCTGCACACTCTCTCTTAGAGTAAAAATTGATGACTTCGGGGTGTAGACCACCACGGGGGCCATCAAGTGGACTTCTGGGAGAGATACTGCACAGGACACGGAAAACATCTAAAGAAGAATAACTGGGGGACTA
Source organism: Hyla sarda (assembly GCF_029499605.1). Lineage (NCBI taxonomy): Eukaryota > Metazoa > Chordata > Amphibia > Anura > Hylidae > Hyla > Hyla sarda. Next base: position 638,594 of record NW_026607596.1, read on the forward strand.
CATATGGTGCCAGTAATCATGACACAATAATATGAGCTGGTGATATTACCTATACAAAAAAAAATAAAAAAAATAATAAAAAAATATTGGTGTGTGAAGTGTAATACCTAGTTAGAAAAACAGAATCAAATTCATCATTATAACCCCCCTCTGCATTACCCTGTTTATTATTTTTCAAGCAAGCACTTTGTTCTAATTCGTCCACTCTCTGGCGTGCTCCTTGTATAAGGGGTTTGGGATACCCTTTTTGTTTAAAACGATCCTCCAGGTTCTCTAGTTGTTGTAGGTATTTTTGTGTGGAAGAACAATTCCTTCGGATTCTTTTCATTTGACCTAATGGAATGTTCTTCTTCCATTATTTAAGATGGCAACTGTTAAAGTCGAGGTATCTGTTTGCATCCACCTCCTTAAAATAGTTGGCAGTATGCGAACAGCCATCCTGAATATAGATATTTAAATCCAGGAACTCACATTTTTTGGGGGGACTGATGCAGCGCTGCCTTTGGATATCTCTGGCTCTGCCATAGCGCTTTTTTTGAGGGGGCGTGTTGGCTGCCCCTTCGTCTGGTGGTCAACACTAGTGTTGCTCGCAAATATTCGCAATGCGCGAATTCGCGAATATTCGCCAATATAGCACTATATATTCGAAATTACGAATATTGTTTTTTTTTTTTTCACAATACACATCACAGTGATCATCCCTCTCTGCTTCCAGCTTGTGTGGTGTAAAGAAGGCTCTAATACTACTGTGTGAGACTGGCGTATGAATTTTCGCATATGGGAAAATTTGCTTATGCACATTTTCATTTATGCAAATTTTCGCATATGCAAAAATATTACGCGAATATTACGAATATGCGAATTTAGCGAATATATGACGAATATTTGTCCATATATACGCGAAATATCGCGAATTCGAATATGGCCTATGCTGCTCAACACTAGTCAACACGCGCTATCTGGCCAGCGAGCCAGGGCCCCGTACAGGAGATCACGGGGCCCCCCAGCAGTCGGACACCCCACAATCTGAAATGTATCCCCTATCCTTGGGATAGGGGATGTTTTTCAACACTGCACTACTCCTTTAATGGCCTCCAAAATGAAGTTCCTCTGATGTATGGGCATCAAGGGATCTTCCACTAAAAAAGATCACACAGCTTCCACTCCTCTGTCATGTGGGATGTTACTATATAATGAAGCAATATCTAGCGTTGCCCACATATAGTCCTCTTCCCGTATGATATCTTTCAATAGGGTTAATAAACGCCCATTTATCTCTGAGGTATGCTGGTAAAGACACCGCACATTTCTGTAACTGATGGTCTATATATTCAGATAAACATCTGGCAACTATCGGACGACCAGGTGTTTTTTTTTTCGGTCTTTATGTACATTAGGTAGAAAATAAAAATAAGGTACATTTGGTTTGGGGTTAAATATATATCATGTTTTTCCCTCTTAAAGGGGTACTACGCACCAAGACATCTTATCCCCTCTCCAAAGGACCCCCGTGATCTCGGTTGCGGCACCCTGTTGTCATCACTGCACAGAGAATACAGGGGCCAGCACATCGGCATAGCCATTGACTGTCCTGGCATGCTGGGAGTTTTGCTACAGCTGGAACTCTTTTTATTAGAAAAATATAAAACTTTTACAAAACACAAATACAATGCTTAATCAGCTGAAACATAAGGATGAAAAAGTAACAAATATAAACTCTTTGTTACAGAATAAAAGGACCTACCTAACCAACCAGCCCAGCTTAACTCAACTACCAAATAATGCCTGATACTACTAATCCTTACCTATTATCCTTCCAAACACACACACATACACACACACATTAATTACCAACAAAACATAAATATAGCTTTCCTTAATTAAGTTTTAACTGAAAACATCCGAATAGGAAACTTATCCCCACATACCATACACAAAATGCATTAAACAAAAATAAATAGGGCTAACTGCCATAAAAATAATAAGGAAATAAATAAAATAATTCCATCTTGGAAATACCATTAATTTTACACACAGACAACAACCAATACTCACAATACATATTAGATCATAACAACGAAAAAAATAAAAAAATAAAATAAAGTAAAAAAAAATAAAAAAATTTATAATAAAAAGAGGGCTTATTGCCATAACTAAAAATAATTCCAACTTGGAAATTTCATTTATTTATTTATTTTTTCCCCTTTCTCCTTTCCCTTCTCTTTAAACTATAGTAACACACACATGCATGGATACATTACCATAAGGGGGAAAAAATAAACACAATAATATCAACTAAAAGCTGGTCCGACTTCCTTTACCCAACAATGAGGTATAACACTATACAAAAATACATAAAACTATTTATACTTATGAAATACATGTAAACAAGAATAAAACCTAAAGAAAAATAACCTACACTATGAACTCTCCCATCACCCACACCACTCCCACTGGACATGGTCAGAGTTCGTGTATCACAGTGTTTTTTTTATTTATTATTATTTTTTTTTTACTGAAACAGTCATTGTCCATAAACTGACCCAAGTCAGACCCAAAGCATCACCCCCTCCCCCCAACAACCCCCACCCAGCTTAAAATTAATCCCCCCCCCCCACTATTATTAACTAACTCAACAATGTACTAATTCACTACAACCACAGAAATAATATGAAAAACAAAGTAATACAGTACTTCAAACCCCCACCAGGCCCAAGATTGGTTGCCTGCAAGCCCTTTACATTCAAATTACAGAAAACAAAACAAAAAGCTAGAGTGACATGCATAGCCCACCACCAGGAAGAAGGATGGCAATCCTGATAAAACTAAGTTTCAAAATGCTTACCCTATGAACCTTACTTCTAACCCTATCGCTATCCCTTCATAAAACTGACCCTATACTCACCCTAACATCTATATACTGTCCCTAACCAAAATTAAGGTACATCAAAAGAAAACCCTCTCCACAGGAGAGAAGCCCTACTGGTACCAAGACTGCCATACTCCAAAGACCTGATCTTCCCGAGGTCACCAGTGATGTTCCTACATACCTCCACCTCGGAGAGGACTTTCTGTTGGGTCGATACTAAGCACCGTGCATTCCACGTGTAGTACCTAACCACTAAGCTAACTAAGAATAAAGTGCCCCGATCACGGCCACCCAGGTTCCTGAATGCCCCATAAGCCCACTCCGGATAGGAAAGGCCGGCAAGTTGACTCCAGCCGATGGAAGCACCCACCCTGTTGTAAACCCCTATATTAAAGGGACAATGAAGCAGGAAGTGGTCCATGCTTTCCAGCGTGTCCCCGTACTCTTCTCGGGGACATCCCCGGTCATCAGAGTTCCTGTACTTCAGGTTGTCCCTCACATATAGCTTCCCCTGAAAGCAGCGCCAGGCCAAGTCCCAAAACTTCTGGGGGATCCTTTTCATATTTAAAAGATGCAATCCCACCGTCAGATCCCGACCTGGGCAGTCCCTGAGCGCCAGAGGCTTCTGGAAGTGGGTCAACAGAACCCGTTTGTCAAGGAACTGCCTTGACTGGGTCCTGATCTCCCACACTCCCAGACCCCACCGACGTATCGCCTTCAGAGTCGGGGTAGCGTAAGCCGGAAGATATCCATGTGGTGTACGGAGGTCCTTCACTTGCCCTCCTGTCTCCCATTCCTGGAAGAAAGGCCGAAACCATTCCCTGCAGGAGAGTACCCACGGAGGAGCCCTCTCTGACCAGAGGTTTGCAATGTTGGCTTTCAAGAAGGTGTTCGTTAAGAACACCACAGGGTTTACCATAGATAAACCCCCTAGTCTCCTCGTGCGGTACGTAACCTCCCTCTTGACTAGGTTCAACCTGTTCCCCCATAACAGTTGGAAAAACAGGCTGTAGACCCTAGTGTAGTAAGCCTCTGGTAAAATACATACGCTGCCCAGATAGATAAACAAGGGGAGCAGGTACGATTTGATCAGGTGTACCCTTTCCCTGAGGGTCATAGACCAACCCTTCCACTGGTCCACCCTCTGAGTGGCATCCTGGAGCTTACCATCCCAGTTTTTGGTGGGATAATCATCCTGGCCGAATGTGATGCCCAAAACTTTTGCTGAGTCTTGGGGCCCTGGAAGGGTGTCCGGGAGATCAAACGTGGGGTCTCCCCCTCCCAGCCAGAGACTCTCACACTTATCCTGGTTGATCTTAGACCCGGATGCCTCCGAGTAGCGGTCCACTTCCGACATCACCACATCGGCCTCCTCTCTCGAGGAGAGGAAAATGGTGACATCATCAGCGTACGCCACCACTCTCTGGGCGACACCCGGCTCCGCCAGAATCATCCTGACTCCCGCCAATGGTCCGCAACTCACCCTCCTAAGGAAGGGATCGATCGCAAATACATATAAGAGCGGGCTCAAAGGACAACCCTGACGGACTCCAGACCCCACCTCAAAGAGCGGCCAGACCACCCGTTCACCAGCGGGAAACTCTCTGCCCCTGCATACAAGATCTTAAGCCAATTAACAAAAGTACACGGTAGGCCATATCTCAGGAGGACGGACCAGAGGTAGTCATGGTTCACTCGATCAAATGCTTTGGCCTGATCCAAGGAAAAGTAAGTACCCCTTCCAGAGACCCGCACTACTCCGCTCCACTGCCTCCCTGACACTGAGGACAGCACTTAAGGTGCTTCGGCCTGGAACAGAGCAGTGCTGAGCCCCCGAAAGGAGCCGGGGTGCAAACTTCACCAGCCGATTAAACAGTATCTTGGCCAGAAGCTTCCTGTCTGTAGGTGCGAGTAGAAGGATCTGACGACCTCCAGGATCCCTGATCTGGACCGATTCAGAGATCCCGTACTATCAATCAGTCCTGAGACTACTTTACTACTCACTGACATCTTGCAGTTCCTGTAAGGGTCGGGCGAGCGGTACTTCCCGTAATCCCTCTCAAAAACCAAAGATGCTTGCCTATCGTACTGACACCTCATCAGCAAGGACTTCACTCTGGAGATATCCTCTCGGCTACCTCCAGTCGAGACGAGAAGCTCGAGTTTCCTCCTCAGTCCCTGATACAGGCGATACCTGTTTAGGGACCTGAGGCTCGAGAGCTGGCGGAAGAACCCCGCAACCTGCTTCTTGAATATCTCCCACCACTCAGACTTACTACTACAAAAGTCCAGTAAAGGTACCTGACTTTGAAGAAAATCCTCAAAGGACTGTCTTATCTCTGTTTCCTCCAGGAGGGACAAATTCAGCTTCCAATAACCTTTTCCCATCCGGGGGGTCTCTGAAACATTCAGGGAAAACAAAATCATACAGTGGTCGGAGAACTCCACCTCAACCACGGACACTGCGGAAGAGACGGCTTCCTCCTTTAAATAAAACCTGTCTATCCTAGACCTGCTGCTACCTCGATGAAAGGTGAAACCCGCGTGGCCTGAGGGGCTCCGGATGTGGGCATCCTCTAGGCGAGCTTCCCTGACTATATTACTAAGGGCCACACAGTCATAAGCCAGCCGATCATTGGAACCTCTCCTATCTTGGGACCTCGTGACATTATTGAAGTCCCCTCCAAAGATCACTTGCCGGCTAGTAAAAAGAAAGGGTTTAATCCTCATAAAGAGATCCTTACGGCCCCACTTTGTTTGTGGGGTGTAGATGTTAATGAGCCGGAGCTCTTGTCCCTTCATGAAGACATCTAAGATCAGGCACCTCCCCATTTCTAACTCAATGACCCGTCTGCATTCGACCGGAGCGGTAAAAAGGACCGCCACCCCACTATACGGCTCAGCCACAAGAGACCAGTGGGAGGGGCCGCGCCTCCACTCTCTTCTGGCTTTCACCAGAGAGGCTAGATCTGACAACCTGGTCTCCTGTAAAAAGAAAATGTCGGCTTCAACACGGCCGAGAAAATCAAAGGCTGCGAATCTAGCCGTATCAGACTTTATACTGGCACAATTAATAGATGCCAGCGTCAATGGGGTGAGTGCTGCCATCCTGGGTAATTGAGTTAGACGGCCTTACCCATTATTTTTTCTTGCCCTTCTTCTTCACCGCCTCATCCCCTGAAGAAGAAGGAGCATTCTTACTTTCTTTAGATCTCTTTTTTGACTCAGACTGATCCATCTGGCTCCCATCTCCATCTGGCCCTGAGTTAGCCCTGCCCTCCGAGGAAGATGCCTCAACAGGACAGGACCCAGTTCCCCCTGGAGGCTCCAATCCCTCAGGCACCCCATCCTCGCCACCCCCCTCCAATGAGGGGGAGGAGATGGTATCAAGGACAAGGTACCTGTTCGATAGGTCAATCAGAAGGGGGGCAGGTAAGCTTCCTTTTAGGACCTGGCCTTTAGCACCTGAAATAGAGGACTGAGACTTCCCCTTTACAACTTTTTTGCCCTTGTCTTTTTTCGGCCTTTCCCTTTCCTCCTCATCCACACTTTTATAGTGGGAGGAATCAGAAAAGATCAGCCTCTTTGCCTTCCTCTTCGCGAATCCTCCTAATCTCCTCATCCAACACACCATCCCCCAGGGTCTCAGCAACATCTGGGCTAGTGACAGGAGCAGGGCCAGGAGCTACCCCCGCCACCTGAGAACTCTCCAGCTCCCTGCTCCTTCTGCGGTTTTCCTCTCGCCTTAGTTTGGCAGGCCCCTTCTTGCTCTTCATTAACCCTTTTGCTCCTTCACCCATGCCCGTACCCTCCCCAGCCGGGGCAACCCTAAAGCTCTCCCCAGCTGGAGCGGCCACCAAACGGGAAAAGGCGCTGGGGCAACGCTTGAAAGGGTGTCCTAGGACAACACACAGATGACACCGGATCTGCCCACAGGATGCAGCCAAATGACCAGCCCCACCACAAAAAGCGCAAACTTGCACAGTGCAGGCTGCGCTAAAATGGGTAGGACTACCACACCTGTGGCAGACTTTAGGCTGCCCCTGGTAGAAGACTTGGATTCTGTCACGTCCGAGTAAGGCTGCCGATGGGATGTGGGCAACTGTGCTCCCTGAACGCCTAAGTTTGACGGAAAACGTCCAGGCCCCAGACCAGATCCCGTGCTCATCAAGATTTTTCTTGGGCATGTCCGTCACATCCCCATAACGACCGAGCCAGGTCATGATGTCGTAGCAAGACAGCGACTCGTTACGGGTCAAAACGGTCACTCTCTTGGTTTGGTTCTGCCGGGATATCGCTTTTACAGCGAAATCCCGCCAGCCGGGCTCGTTCTTCACCATCTCGTAATTCGACCAGAAAAGTTCAAGACCCTCTGGCCGAACAAAGCTGATGTCGAACTCAGAAGAACCATAGGGGTGAATCAGGGCAAAGATGTCACTCGCCCTGAACTCCATCTGAAGGAGGAGCTCAACCACCCTTGCCCGGGGCGGGCACGCTGTCACGATGCCGGCTGGCAGGTAGTGGATCCTCTGTGCCAGAGAGGGATTGGCGTGGACCGTGCTAGTGGATCGGTTCTAAGTCACTACTGGTTTTCACCAGAGCCCGCCGCAAAGCGGGATGGTCTTGCTGCGGCGGTAGTGACCAGGTCGTATCCACTAGCAACGGCTCAACCTCTCTGACTGCTGAAGATAGGCGCGGTACAAGGGAGTAGACAGAAGCAAGGTCGGACGTAGCAGAAGGTCGGGGCAGGCAGCAAGGATCGTAGTCAGGGGCAACGGCAGGAGGTCTGGAACACAGGCTAGGAACACACAAGGAAACGCTTTCACTGGCACAATGGCAACAAGATCCGGCGAGGGAGTGCAGGGGAAGTGAGGTATAAATAAGGAGTGCACAGGTGAACACACTAATTAGAACCACTGCGCCAATCAGCGGCGAAGTGGCCCTTTAAATCGCAAAGACCCGGCGCGCGCGCGCCCTAGGGAGCGGGGCCGCGCGCGCCGGGACAGGACCGACGGAGAGCGAGTCAGGTACGGGAGCCGGGGTGCGCATCGCGAGCGGGCGCCACCCGCATCGCGAATCGCATCCCGGCTGGAGGCGGTATCGCAGCGCCCCGGGTCAGTGGATCTGACCGGAGCGCTGCAGTGACGAGAGTGTAGCGAGCGCTCCGGGGAGGAGCGGGGACCTGGAGCGCTCGGCGTAACAGTACCCATCCCCTTGGGTCTCCCCCTCTTCTTAGAGCCTGAGAACCTGAGGACCAGACTTTTGTCTAGAATATTGTCCTCAGGTTCCCAGGATCTCTCTTCTGGACCACAACCCTCCCAATCAACTAAAAAAAAAGTTTTCCCTCTGACCTTCTTGGATGCCAGAATCTCTTTGACGGAGAAGATGTCCGAGGAGCCGGAAACAGGAGTGGGGGAAACAAGTTTGGGAGAGAAACGGTTGATGATAAGTGGTTTAAGAAGAGAAACGTGAAAGGCATTAGGGATACGAAGAGAAGGAGGAAGAAGAAGTTTGTAAGAGACAGGATTAATCTGGCACAAAATTTTGAAAGGACCAAGATAGCGTGGTCCCAACTTGTAGCTAGGGACACGGAAGCGGACATATTTAGCGGAGAGCCATACCTTGTCTCCAGGAGAAAAAATGGGAGGAGCTCTTCTTTTCTTATCAGCAAACTTCTTCATGCGTGATGAAGCCTGTAAGAGAGAATTTTGGGTCTCTCTCCATATGGTGGAAAGATCACGAGAAATTTCATCCACAGCGGGCAGACCAGAGGGCAAGGGGGTAGGGAGGGGAGGAAGAGGGTGACGGCCGTACACCACGAAAAATGGGGATTTGGAGGAAGATTCAGAGACTCTGAAGTTATACGAGAATTCGGCCCATGGTAGAAGATCTGCCCAATCATCCTGGCGGGAGGAAACAAAATGTCGTAAATAATCACCCAAGACCTGGTTAATTCTTTCTACTTGTCCATTGGATTGAGGATGATATGCAGAAGAAAAGTTTAATTTAATCTTGAGTTGTTTACAGAGAGCCCTCCAGAATTTTGACACGAATTGGGCGCCTCTATCCGAGACGATCTGCGTGGGCAACCCGTGAAGACGAAAAATGTGTACAAAAAATTGTTTAGCCAACTGAGGCGCTGAAGGAAGACCAGGAAGAGGGATGAAATGTGCCATTTTGGAGAATCGATCAACGACCACCCAAACAACAGTGTTGCCACGGGATGGGGGTAAGTCTGTAATAAAATCCATACCAATCAGAGACCAAGGCTGTTCGGGGACAGGCAGAGGATGAAGAAAACCAGCGGGCTTCTGGCGAGGAGTCTTATCCCGGGCACAGACAGTGCAGGCTCGCACAAAGTCCACGACATCCGTCTCCAGAGTCGGCCACCAATAGAAGCGAGAGATGAGTTGCACAGATTTCTTGATGCCTGCATGACCTGCGAGATGGGAGGAGTGACCCCATTTGAGGATTCCGAGGCGTTGGCGTGGAGAGACGAAGGTCTTTCCTGGAGGAGTTTGCCTGATGGAGGCTGGAGAAGTGGAAATCAGGCAGTCAGGAGGAATGATGTGTTGCGGAGAGAGTTCAACTTCCGAAGCATCCGAGGAACGAGAGAGAGCATCGGCCCTAATGTTCTTATCGGCAGGCCGAAAGTGAATTTCAAAATTAAATCGGGCAAAGAACAGAGACCACCTGGCCTGGCGAGGATTCAGCCGTTGGGCAGACTGGAGATAGGAGAGGTTCTTGTGATCGGTGTAAATAATAACTGGAAATCTTGATCCCTCCAGCAGATGCCTCCATTCCTCAAGTGCTAATTTAATGGCTAGAAGCTCTCGATCCCCGATGGAGTAGTTCCTCTCCGCCGGAGAGAAGGTCCTAGAAAAAAACCACAAGTAACAGCATGCCCGGAAGAATTTTTTTGTAGAAGGACCGCTCCAGCTCCTACAGAGGAGGCATCAACCTCCAATAGGAAGGGTTTAGATGGGTCAGGTCTGGAGAGCACGGGAGCCGAAGAAAAGGCAGACTTGAGCCGTTTAAAGGCGTCTTCCGCTTGAGGAGGCCAAGACTTGGGATTGGCATTTTTTTTGGTTAAAGCCACGATAGGAGCCACACCGGTAGAAAAATGTGGAATAAATTGCCTGTAATAATTGGCGAACCCCAAAAAACGTTGGATAGCACGGAGTCCGGAGGGGCGTGGCCAATCTAAGACGGCAGAGAGTTTGTCTGGATCCATTTGTAGTCCCTGGCCAGAGACCAAGTATCCTAGGAAAGGAAGAGATTGGCATTCAAACAGACATTTCTCTATCTTGGCATAAAGTTGATTGTCACGAAGTCTCTGAAGAACCATACGGACATGCTGGCGGTGTTCTTCTAGATTGGCAGAAAAAATCAGGATATCGTCCAGATATACAACAACACAGGAGTATAAGAGATCACGAAAAATTTCATTAACAAAGTCTTGGAAGACGGCAGGGGCGTTGCACAGGCCAAAGGGCATGACCAGATACTCAAAGTGTCCATCTCTAGTGTTAAATGCCGTTTTCCATTCATCCCCCTCTCTGATGCGGATGAGATTATAAGCACCTCTTAAGTCCAGTTTGGTAAAGATGTGGGCACCTTGGAGGCGATCAAAGAGTTCAGAGATGAGGGGTAGGGGGTAGCGGTTCTTTACCGTGATTTTATTAAGACCGCGGTAGTCAATGCAAGGACGTAGAGAGCCATCTTTTTTGGACACAAAGAAAAATCCGGCTCCGGCAGGAGAGGAGGATTTACGGATAAAGCCCTTTTTTAAATTTTCCTGGATGTACTCAGACATAGCAAGAGTCTCTGGGGCGGACAGAGGATAAATTCTGCCCCGGGGTGGAGTAGTGCCCGGGAGGAGGTCAATAGGACAATCATAAGGCCTGTGAGGAGGTAGAGTCTCAGCTTGTTTTTTGCAAAAAACATCCGCAAAGTCCATATAGGCCTTAGGGAGACCGGTTACAGGGGGAACCACAGAGTCACGGCAAGGGGTACTGGGAACCGGTTTTAGGCAGTCCTTGAAACAAGAGGGCCCCCAACTCTTGATCTCCCCAGTGGACCAATCCAGGGTTGGGGAATGGAGTTGAAGCCAGGGTAGTCCAAGGAGAATTTCGGAAGTGCAATTGGGGAGGACCAAAAATTCAATCTTCTCGTGATGAGGTCCGATGCACATTAGAAGGGGCTCCGTGCGGAAACGTATGGTACAGTCCAATCTTTCATTGTTTACACAATTGATGTAGAGGGGTCTGGCGACACTGGTCACCGGGATGTTGAACCTGTTGACGAGAGAGGCCAAAATAAAATTTCCTGCAGATCCGGAATCCAAGAAGGCCATAGTAGAGAAGGAGAAGGCAGAGGCAGATATCCGCACAGGCACAGTAAGACGTGGAGAAGCAGAGTAGACATCAAGGACTGTCTCACCTTTGTGCGGAGTCAGCGTACGTCTTTCCAGGCGGGGAGGACGGATAGGACAATCCTTCAGGAAGTGTTCGGTACTGGCACAGTACAGGCAGAGATTCTCCATGCGGCGTCGTGTCCTCTCTTGAGGTGTCAGGCGAGACCGGTCGACCTGCATAGCCTCCACGGCGGGAGGCACAGGAACGGATTGCAGGGGACCAGAGGAGAGAGGAGCCGGGGAGAAAAAACGCCTCGTGCGAACAAAGTCCATATCCTGGCGGAGCTCCTGACGCCTTTCGGAAAAACGCATGTCAATGCGAGTGGCTAGATGAATGAGTTCATGTAGGTTAGCAGGGATTTCTCGTGCGGCCAGAACATCTTTAATGTTGCTGGATAGGCCTTTTTTAAAGGTCGCGCAGAGGGCCTCATTATTCCAGGATAATTCTGAAGCAAGAGTACGGAATTGTACGGCGTACTCGCCAACGGAAGAATTACCCTGGACCAGGTTCAACAGGGCAGTCTCAGCAGAAGAGGCTCGGGCAGGTTCCTCAAAGACACTTCGAATTTCCGAGAAGAAGGAGTGTATAGAGGCAGTGACGGGGTCATTGCGGTCCCAGAGCGGTGTGGCCCATGACAGAGCTTTTCCAGACAGAAGGCTGACTACGAAAGCCACCTTAGACCTTTCAGTAGGAAACTGGTCCGACATCATCTCCAAGTGCAGGGAACATTGGGAAAGAAAGCCACGGCAGAATTTAGAGTCCCCATCAAATTTATCCGGCAAGGATAGTCGTAGACCAGAAGCGGCCACTCGCTGCGGAGGAGGTGCAGGAGCTGGCGGAGGAGATGATTGCTGAAGCTGTGGTAGTAGCTGCTGTAGCATCACGGTCAGTTGAGACAGCTGTTGGCCTTGTTGCGCTATCTGTTGTGACTGCTGGGCGACCACCGTGGTGAGGTCGGCGACAACTGGCAGAGGAACTTCAGCGGGATCCATGGCCGGATCTACTGTCACGATGCCGGCTGGCAGGTAGTGGATCCTCTGTGCCAGAGAGGGATTGGCGTGGACCGTGCTAGTGGATCGGTTCTAAGTCACTACTGGTTTTCACCAGAGCCCGCCGCAAAGCGGGATGGTCTTGCTGCGGCGGTAGTGACCAGGTCTTATCCACTAGCAACGGCTCAACCTCTCTGACTGCTGAAGATAGGCGCGGTACAAGGGAGTAGACAGAAGCAAGGTCGGACGTAGCAGAAGGTCGGGGCAGGCAGCAAGGATCGTAGTCAGGGGCAACGGCAGGAGGTCTGGAACACAGGCTAGGAACACACAAGGAAACGCTTTCACTGGCACAATGGCAACAAGATCCGGCGAGGGAGTGCAGGGGAAGTGAGGTATAAATAAGGAGTGCACAGGTGAACACACTAATTAGAACCACTGCGCCAATCAGCGGCGAAGTGGCCCTTTAAATCGCAAAGACCCGGCGCGCGCGCGCCCTAGGGAGCGGGGCCGCGCGCGCCGGGACAGGACCGACGGAGAGCGAGTCAGGTACGGGAGCCGGGGTGCGCATCGCGAGCGGGCGCCACCCGCATCGCGAATCGCATCCCGGCTGGAGGCGGTATCGCAGCGCCCCGGGTCAGTGGATCTGACCGGAGCGCTGCAGTGACGAGAGTGTAGCGAGCGCTCCGGGGAGGAGCGGGGACCCGGAGCGCTCGGCGTAACACACGCATCTTTACCCCTCCAAATCAGACGGGCCACATTCCTACGGTTACTATCCTGCCCGGGAGTCGGGAGGGACCACATCACCTCCCCATTCTGTTCTTGGAAGGCACCCAGACCATGCCTCTCTATCCAAAAAGACAGGTCAACCGAACCCCTCCCTTCTACCTCAATTGACCTATCACCCTTACGCAGAGCCTCCAGGAGGCGCCGCTGCAAGTGACCCCCAGAACCAGATGGAGACGGAGACCCTCTTGATTCCCCGGCAGCGACGCTGGCATAGCTTCTAGCAGTCGCCACCAGGGGGGCAGCCGAACCAGCCCCTACTTCCTCAGTACTCTTTACTGATCCAGTGACATCCCTTTGCCTGCCTCCAGCACTCTTCTCTTGCACACCGATAGCATCCCTCTCTTGTACACCTCTAGCACCCCTCTCTCGCACACCGCTAGCATCCCTTTCTTGCACACCGCTAGCACCCCTCTCTTGCACACCGCTAGCACCCCTCTCTTGCACACCGCTAGCACCCCTCTCTTGCACACCGCTAGCACCCCTCTCTTGCACACCGCTAGCACCCCTCTCTTGCACACCGCTAGCACCCCTCTCTAGTACACCTCTAATGCCCCACTCTTGCACACTGCTAACATTTTCATGCAACATACCATCACCAAAATTTTCACTCTCTTTTGCACTCTTCCCTTTCACACTATTATCCTGGCTAAACTTTCCTGAGCTGGCCGGGTTATTTGCGTATGCCACGGGGGTTTGTGCTGCTGGTCCCGCCCCCGATGACCGCTTTTTCGGTTCTGGCGATGTTACTTCCAGTTCCAGTGATGACACTTCCTTCAACGCCGATGATGTTCCCAGTGAGAACTGCTTCACACTGGGTGGGATCTGTCCCTCCGGACGCACCCCCACCCCTCCTACAGCAGCCGACGTGGAGGGATTCCCCACAGCGTCAGTGCAACCTTCAGGAGCCACCTTACCCGACCGCCCGGGCTTTTCTACCAATCCAGACGCATGGACACTCCCCCCCCTCACAGAGGAGTGCCCTGCTACGCCCAGATCGCTCGGGGGACCGCCCCCCGAGCAGACAGCAACATCACCAAGCTCCGGCACTAGGACACGCCCCCTGCCCACCTGGGGTGGTCCTGCAGCATCGGAGTCGCCCACCTTAAGCCTGTCCTGCCCTTCCCTACCGACTGGACAGGCGGCTCCTTGGCGTCTGCAGCCATCTTAGAAACCTTATCCACCATGTACCCCCCATTCTGGCCCCGCTTTACAGCAAAAGCGGGGTCGGGCAGACTGGGGGGGCCCACCAGCCTGAACCACCTTTTCAGATGGCCCAGACTGCTGGAGAGAAGAATAAACAAGTCTGGTGACCTCTCCTTTTTTCCTTTTATTTCTCCTCTTCCTCTTGCCCTTCACCTCAGTATCTGGGCCTAAGTCATTTCCAAATGAGAAGTTCTCAAAATGGGTAGGTGACTCTTGGAGCACAATCGCCTTCAGCAATCCACCACCAATTAACCCATTGCTGCTGCCGCTGTCGTCACTGCTGTCATCTGACGTTACAGGCAGGGCTACCTGAGCAGGATTTATGTATGAACTCTGGGTTGTGTCCTCCTCCTCTATTTCACTCTCCTCTGCACCACCATCTTGCTTCTCTTTAGCACCTTCCTCAGCACTGTCCTCTCTTTCTCCACCACCATCTTCCTCCACACTGTCCTCCTCAGCACTGTTCTCTCTTTCTCCTCCACCATCCACCTCCACACCATCCTCCTCTGCACTGCTTTCGCTGTGACTGACCTCCTCCTCTCTTTCTGGGTTCTGCTGGCCTCTGAACCGACTTTCATTGCAGAGTTTTTCTCTGAAGATACCAGCCCCTTCCATGATCTCCATCCTCACCCTTTCTACCTCCTCAACCTCTTTTTTCAGGGTGCGCACTTTAGCCGAATACACTGGCCTTCGATTTTTTGAGGTGTAATCAGCCTGGTAACGGGCAAATTTTAAGTCCTCTCTTAGCCCACGAAGCATTTTGCCAAGACACTCATACTCCGCCATTTTTGCTTGGATTCGGGACCCAAAAGTGGCCAAAGACTCCCTGGGACCCAATGCCCCCCATTGCTGGGGTTCAGAGGTACCTTGCCTCCCCATGTTTCTCCTCAACTCCTCACCTTCATGCAGGTCTTTACCTGCAGCCTTGCTTGTAGCCTTGATATGGACGGTGGAGTTGGTTCTGCATTTCTGCGGATCCTGGAGGATCTCCGTACCCCATCCTGGGAGTTGGCCGTTGCAATGTCACCTCCACCTCCCGCCGGCCTGGTAAGGGAGATGGGGACGTTGGGGTTCATGCAGGGAAACTGTTACGCCGAGCGCTCCGGGTCCCCGCTCCTCCCCGGAGCGCTCGCTACACTTCCCTCACTGCAGCGCCCCGGTCGGTTCCACGGACCCGGGGCGCTGCGTTACCACCTCCGGCCGGGATGCGATTCGCGATGCGGGTAGCGCCCGCTCGCGATGCGCACCCCGGCTCCCGTACCTGACTCGCTCCCCGTCAGTTCTGTCCCGGCGCGCGCGGCCCCGCTCCCTAGGGCGCGCGCGCGCCGGGTCTTTGCGATTTAAAGGGCCACTGCACCGCTGATTGGTGCAGTGGTTCCAATTAGTGTTTACACCTGTGCACTTCCCTATATCACCTCACTTCCCCTTCACTCCCTCGCCGGATCTTGTTGCCCTAGTGCCAGTGAAAGCGTTCCTTGTGTGTTCCTTGCCTGTGATTCCAGACCTTCTGCCGTTGCCCCTGACTACGATCCTTGCTGCCTGCCCCGACCTTCTGCTACGTCCGACCTTGCTTCTGTCTACTCCCTTGTACCGCGCCTATCTTCAGCAGCCAGAGAGGTTGAGCCGTTGCTAGGGGATACGACCTGGTCACTACCGCCGCAGCAAGACCATCCCGCTTTGCGGCGGGCTCTGGTGAAAACCAGTAGTGACTTAGAACCGATCCTCTAGCACGGTCCACGCCAATCCCTCTCTGGCACAGAGGATCCACCACCTGCCAGCCGGCATCGTGACAGTAGATCCGGCCATGGATCCCGCTGAAGTTCCTCTGCCAGTTGTCGTTGACCTCACCACGGTGGTCGCCCAGCAGTCACAACAGATTGCGCAACAAGGCCAACAGCTGTCTCAACTGACGGTTATGCTACAACAGTTACTACCACAGCTCCAGCAATCATCTCCTCCGCCAGCTCCTGTACCTCCTCCGCAGCGAGTGGCCGCTTCTGGAATACGACTATCCTTGCCGGATAAATTTGATGGGGACTCTAAGTTTTGCCGTGGCTTTCTTTCCCAATGTTCATTACACTTGGAGATGATGTCGGACCAGTTCCCCACTGAAAGGTCTAAGGTGGCTTTCGTAGTCAGCCTGCTGTCTGGAAAAGCCCTGGCTTGGGCCACACCGCTCTGGGACCGCAATGACCCCGTCACTGCCTCTGTACACTCCTTCTTCTCGGAAATTCGAAGTGTCTTTGAGGAACCTGCCCGAGCCTCTTCTGCTGAGACTGCCCTGTTGAACCTGGTCCAGGGTAATTCTTCCGTTGGCGAGTATGCCGTACAGTTCCGTACCCTTGCTTCAGAATTATCCTGGAATAATGAGGCACTCTGCGCGACCTTTAAAAAAGGCCTATCCAGCAACATTAAAGATGTTCTGGCCGCACGAGAAATCCCTGCTAACCTACATGAACTCATCCATCTTGCCACTCGCATTGACATGCGTTTTTCCGAACGGCGTCAGGAGCTCCGCCAGGATATGGACTCTGTTCGCACGAGGCGTTTCTTCTCCCCGGCTCCTCTCTCCTCTGGTCCCCTGCAACCTGTTCCTGTGCCTCCCGCCGTGGAGGCTATGCAGGTCGACCGGTCTCGCCTGACACCCCAAGAGAGGACACGACGCCGCATGGAGAATCTCTGCCTGTACTGTGCTAGTACCGAACACTTCCTGAAGGATTGTCCTATCCGTCCTCCCCGCCTGGAAAGACGTCCGCTGACTCCGCACAAAGGTGAGACAGTCCTTGATGTCTACTCTGCTTCTCCACGTCTTACTGTGCCTGTGCGGATGTCTGCCTCTGCCTTCTCCTTCTCTGCTGTGGCCTTCTTGGACTCTGGATCTGCAGGAAATTTTATCCTGGCCTCTCTCGTCAACAGGTTCAACATCCCGGTGACCAGTCTCGCCAGACCCCTCTACATCAATTGTGTAAACAATGAAAGATTGGACTGTACTATACGTTTCCGCACGGAGCCCCTTCTAATGTGCATCGGATCTCATCACGAGAGGATTGAACTGTTGGTCCTCCCCAATTGCACTTCTGAAATCCTTCTTGGACTTCCCTGGCTTCAACTCCATTCCCCAATCCTGGATTGGTCCACTGGGGAGATCAAGAGTTGGGGGCCCTCTTGTTCCAAGGACTGCTTAAAACCGGTTCCCAGTAAACCTTGCCGTGTCCCTGTGCTTCCTCATGTAACCGGTCTCCCTAAGGCCTATATGGACTTTGCGGACGTTTTTTGCAAAAAACAAGCTGAGACTCTACCTCCTCACAGGCCTTATGATTGTCCCATTGACCTCCTCCCGGGCACTACTCCACCCCGGGGCAGAATCTATCCTCTGTCCGTCCCAGAGACTCTTGCCATGTCTGAATACGTCCAAGAAAATTTAAAAAAGGGCTTTATCCGTAAATCCTCCTCTCCTGCCGGAGCCGGATTTTTCTTTGTGTCCAAAAAAGATGGCTCTCTACGTCCTTGCATTGACTATCGCGGTCTTAATAAAATCACGGTTAAGAACCGCTACCCCCTACCCCTCATCTCTGAACTCTTTGATCGTCTCCAAGGTGCCCATATTTTTACCAAACTGGACTTAAGAGGTGCTTATAATCTCATCCGCATCAGAGAGGGGGATGAATGGAAAACGGCATTTAACACCAGAGATGGACACTTTGAGTATCTGGTCATGCCCTTTGGTCTATGCAACGCCCCTGCCGTCTTCCAAGACTTTGTTAATGAAATTTTTCGTGATCTCCTATACTCCTGTGTTGTTGTATATCTGGACGATATCCTGATTTTTTCTGCCAATCTTGAAGAACACCGCCAGCATGTCCGTATGGTTCTTCAGAGACTTCGTGATAATCAACTCTATGCCAAAATAGAGAAATGTCTGTTTGAATGCCAATCTCTTCCTTTTCTAGGATACTTGGTCTCTGGCCAGGGACTACAAATGGACCCAGATAAACTCTCTGCCGTCTTAGATTGGCCACGCCCCTCCGGACTCCGTGCCATCCAACGTTTTTTGGGGTTCGCCAATTATTACAGGCAATTTATTCCACATTTTTCTACCATTGTGGCTCCTATTGTGGCTTTAACAAAAAAAAATGCCGATCCCAAGTCTTGGCCTCCTCAAGCGGAAGACGCCTTTAAACGACTCAAGTCTGCCTTTTCTTCGGCTCCCGTGCTCTCCAGACCTGACCCATCTAAACCCTTCCTATTGGAGGTTGATGCCTCCTCAGTGGGAGCTGGAGCTGTCCTTCTACAAAAAAACTCTTCCGGGCATGCTGTTACTTGTGGTTTCTTTTCCAGGACCTTCTCTCCGGCGGAGAGGAACTACTCCATCGGGGATCGAGAGCTTCTAGCCATTAAATTAGCACTTGAGGAATGGAGGCATCTGCTGGAGGGATCAAGATTTCCAGTTATTATTTACACCGATCACAAGAACCTCTCCTACCTCCAGTCTGCCCAACGGCTGAATCCTCGTCAGGCCAGGTGGTCTCTGTTCTTTGCCCGATTTAATTTTGAAATTCACTTTCGGCCTGCTGATAAGAACATTAGGGCCGATGCTCTCTCTCGTTCCTCAGATGCCTCTGAAATTGAACTCTCTCCTCAACACATCATTCCTCCTGACTGCCTGATTTCCACTTCTCCAGCCTCCATCAGGCAAACTCCTCCAGGAAAGACCTTTGTTTCTCCACGCCAACGCCTTGGGATCCTCAAATGGGGTCACTCCTCCCATCTCGCAGGTCATGCGGGCATTAAGAAATCTGTGCAACTCATCTCTCGCTTCTATTGGTGGCCGACTCTTGAGACTGATGTGGTGGACTTTGTGCGAGCCTGCACTATCTGTGCCCGGGATAAGACTCCTCGCCAGAAGCCCGCTGGTTTTCTTCATCCTCTACCTGTCCCCGAACAACCTTGGTCTCTGATTGGTATGGATTTTATTACTGACTTACCCCCATCCCATGGCAACACTGTTATTTGGGTGGTCGTTGATCGATTCTCCAAAATGGCACATTTCATCCCTCTTCCTGGTCTTCCTTCAGCGCCTCAGTTGGCTAAACAATTTTTTGTACACATTTTTCGTCTTCACGGGTTGCCTACACAGATCGTCTCGGATAGAGGCGTCCAATTTGTGTCTAAATTCTGGAGGGCTCTCTGTAAACAACTCAAGATTAAATTAAATTTTTCTTCTGCATACCATCCTCAATCCAATGGACAAGTAGAGAGAATTAACCAGATCTTGGGTGACTATTTACGACATTTTGTTTCCTCCCGCCAGGATGACTGGGCAGATCTTCTACCTTGGGCCGAATTCTCGTATAATTTCAGAATCTCTGAATCTTCCTCCAAATCTCCGTTTTTCGTGGTGTACGGCCGTCACCCTCTTCCCCCCCTCCCTACCCCCTTGCCCTCTGGTCTGCCCGCTGTGGATGAAATTTCTCGTGATCTTTCCACCATATGGAAAGAGACCCAAAATTCTCTCTTACAGGCTTCTTCTCGCATGAAGAGATTCGCAGATAAGAAAAGAAGAGCTCCTCCCATTTTTTCCCCTGGAGACAAGGTATGGCTCTCCGCTAAATATGTCCGTTTCCGTGTCCCGAGCTATAAGTTGGGACCACGCTATCTTGGTCCTTTTAAAGTTTTGTGTCAAATTAATCCTGTCTCTTACAAACTTCTTCTTCCTCCTTCTCTTCGTATCCCTAATGCCTTTCACGTCTCTCTTCTTAAACCTCTCATCCTCAACCGTTTTTCTCCTAAATCTGTTCCTCCCACTCCTGTTTCCGGCTCCTCGGACATCTTCTCTGTCAAAGAGATCTTGGCCTCCAAAAAGGTCAGGGGAAGAACTTTTTTTTTAGTGGATTGGGAGGGTTGTGGTCCAGAAGAGAGGTCCTGGGAACCTGAGGACAATATCCTGGACAAAAGTCTGATCCTCAGGTTCTCAGGCCCCAAGAAGAGGGGGAGACCCAAGGGGGGGGGTACTGTTACGCCGAGCGCTCCGGGTCCCCGCTCCTCCCCGGAGCGCTCGCTACACTTCCCTCACTGCAGCGCCCCGGTCGGTTCCACGGACCCGGGGCGCTGCGTTACCACCTCCGGCCGGGATGCGATTCGCGATGCGGGTAGCGCCCGCTCGCGATGCGCACCCCGGCTCCCGTACCTGACTCGCTCCCCGTCAGTTCTGTCCCGGCGCGCGCGGCCCCGCTCCCTAGGGCGCGCGCGCGCCGGGTCTTTGCGATTTAAAGGGCCACTGCACCGCTGATTGGTGCAGTGGTTCCAATTAGTGTTTACACCTGTGCACTTCCCTATATCACCTCACTTCCCCTTCACTCCCTCGCCGGATCTTGTTGCCCTAGTGCCAGTGAAAGCGTTCCTTGTGTGTTCCTTGCCTGTGATTCCAGACCTTCTGCCGTTGCCCCTGACTACGATCCTTGCTGCCTGCCCCGACCTTCTGCTACGTCCGACCTTGCTTCTGTCTACTCCCTTGTACCGCGCCTATCTTCAGCAGCCAGAGAGGTTGAGCCGTTGCTAGGGGATACGACCTGGTCACTACCGCCGCAGCAAGACCATCCCGCTTTGCGGCGGGCTCTGGTGAAAACCAGTAGTGACTTAGAACCGATCCTCTAGCACGGTCCACGCCAATCCCTCTCTGGCACAGAGGATCCACCACCTGCCAGCCGGCATCGTGACAGAAACCCTTCCCCGAAGGCTGCCACAAACCTGGGGGGGGGGGGGAGGGCTGGTGAAAATCCTGCTGCTCTCTGGTTCTCTGGTTCTCCTGGAGCTGACGATCACACAACCACACCCTGAACAGGAAGTAGTGCAACAGCTGGAGACACCCTATTTGGAAAGCACTGCTGTAGGGTAATTTGGTGGTGGATGCAAATCCCTAATTTAGGCCTCAAATGCACATGGTGCTCTTTCACTTTGGAGCCCTCTCATATTTCAAGGCAACAGTTTTTGGTTACAAATTTTTTTTCTCTTCTTTTACCCCTTAAGAAAAGGTAAATTTTGGGTCTACACCAGCATGTTAGTGTAAACAGAGTGTACCATATACATTTGAGGCCTAAATTGGTGATTTGCACAGGGGTGGCTGGTAGTTACAGCAGTTCTGACATAAACATAAAAAACACCCATATGTGACCCCCATTTAGAAAACTACACCCCTCACGTAAAGTAACAAGGGGTATAGTGAGCCTTAACATCCCACAGGTGTTTGACAAATTTTTGTTAAAGTTGGAGGTGAAAATAAAAAAATGTATATTTTTTTCCCTAAAATGCTATTGTTACCCCAATTTTATCATTTTCACAAGGGGTAATAGGAAAAAAAGCCCAGCAAAATTTGTAACCCCATCTCTTCTGAGTCAGAAAATACCCCACATGTGGATGTAAAGTGCTCTGCGGGTGAACTACAGGGCTCAGAAGAGAAGGAGCACCATTGGGCTTTTGGAGAGAGAATCTGGCTGAAATTGAAGGCCATGTGCGTTTAGGCCTCCATGGTGCCAGAACAGTGAACCCCCCCCCCCCCCCCACACACACACACACACACACACGTGACCCCATTTTGGAAACTACACCCCTAATAAGAAGTGCAGTGAGCATTTACATCTCACAGGTGTCTGATAGATTTTTTTGAGCAGTGGTCTGCCAAAAGAAAAATGAAAATTTTTCATTTGCACAGCCCACTGTTCCAAAGATCTGTCAAATGCCAGTGGGGTTTAACCCCTTAAGGAACCAGCCCATTTTCACCTTAAGGACCCAGCCATTTTTGCACATCTGACCATTGTCATTTTAAGCATTAATAACTCTGGGATACTTTTACTTTTCATTCTGATTCTGACATTGTTTTTTCGTGACATATTCTACTTCATGTTAGTGGTAAATTTTTGTCGAGGCTTGCATCATTTCTTGGTGAAAAATTCCAAAATTTGATGAAAAAATTGAAAATTTAGCATTTTTCTAACTTTGAAGCTCTCTGCTTGTAACAAAAACAGACATTCCAAATAAATAATATATTGATTCACAGATACAATATGTCTACTTTATATTTTCATCATAAAGTTGACAGGTTTTAACTTTTAGAAGATATCAGAGGGCTTCAAAGTTCAGCAGCACTTTTCCAATTTTTCACAACATTTTCTAAATTGGAATTTTTCAGGGACCAGTTCAGTTTTGAAGTGGATTTGAAGGGCCTTCATATTAGAAATACCCCACAAATGACCACATTATAAAAACTGCACCCCTCAAAGTATCCAAAATGACATTTGGGTAAGTGTGTTAACCCTTTAGGTGTTTCACAGGAATAGCAGCAAAGTGAAGGAGGAAATTCAAAATCTCCATTTTTTACACTCGCATGTTCTTGTAGACCCAGTTTTTGAATTTTTACAAGGGGTAATAGGAGAAAAAGCCCCCCAAAATTTGTAACCCAATTTCTCTAGAGTAAGGAAATACCTCATATGTGTATGTAAAGTGTTCGGCTGGTGCAGTAGAGGGCTCAGAAGGGAAGGAGCAACAATGGGATTTTGGAGAGTGAATTTTTGCTGAAATGGTTTTTGGGGGGCATGTCACATTTTGGAAGCCCCTATGGTGCCAGAAGAGCAGAAAACCCCCACATGGCATACCATTTTGGAAACTACACCCCTCAAGCCACGTACCAAGGGGTCCAGTGAGCCTTAACACCCCACAGGTCTTTTACGACTTTTCGTTAAATTTGGATGTGTAAATGAAAAAAAAAAAAAAAAAAGTTTCACTTCCAGGCAGTGGAAGAGAGGTGGTTGTGGTTGTGATAAATATAAAGCAAATACACTATGTTGAGCTAGCGATTGTTTGTCTGTATACAAGAGTGTGAAGCATACAAGTGAGTGAGTATAAAAGTGAGGGGACTTAAAATTAAGGGACTTTAAATTCAGGAAGTTTAAATTGAAATATTTGATTTTTTTTTCTTTTCTGTTAATTTTTGCAATCCCCAAATCTAGTATGACCTCCATGTTGGAAAAGGCAGTCCAGTGTGCATCTTGCGCAATGTATGCAATCCTTGAACAACAGTTTGAGGGTGCATATTGTTGTGCGAGATGTGTGCGAGTTGCTCATTTAGAAGCCCAGATCCTGGATCTAGAGGAGCAACTGGCAACACTGAGATGCATTGACAACCCGCAGAGTAGTCTCCTGCTCACTGAGCAGGTACTCTCTGGGGTCGAGGTGGGGATGGATAGTGGGACGGAGGGGCAGGACAGTCAGGCAGTTAGCTGGGTTACAGTTAGAAAACGGGGTAGAGGGAAAAGTGTCAGGGAGGCTAGTCCTGAACTGGCACACCCCAACAAGTTTGCCCAGTTGGCAGATGAGGGGGATGTCATTTCAGAGCTAGCGGTACTGCAGCAGGACTCTGCCTCTGACCGCCAGGGGGGTGTCTGCTCCAGTAAGGAGGGAGGGAGGAGAGCAGGGCAGGCCAGACAGGTACTGGTAGTGGGGGACTCAATTATTAGGGGGACAGACAGGGTGATCTGTCACAAAGACCGGGATAGCCGAACAGTGTGTTGTCTTCCTGGCGCTCGAGTTCGGCACATCGCGGATCGGGTTGACAGGTTGCTGGGTGGGGCTGGAGAAGACCCAGCAGTCATGGTACATATTGGCACCAATGACAAAGTAAGAGGTAGATGGAGTGTCCTTAAAAATGATTTCAGGGACTTAGGCTGCAAGCTTAAGGCAAGGACCTCCAAGGTAGTATTTTCTGAAATATTACCTGTACCACGAGCCGTACCAGAGAGGCTGCGGGAGATAAGGGAGGTAAACAAGTGGCTCAGAAGCTGGTGTAGGAAGGAGGGGTTTGGGTTCATGGAGAACTGGGCAGACTTCGACTTTAAAGGAAACAGATTTCTGACTATAGCTAAAGACCATTATCTGTCCCAAATGGTGCAGGGCCTGACCAGAGGGGGCGCCCTACTAGACTTAATATTTACCAACGTACTGAAACTGGCAGAGTAATTAATGTGCAAGTAGATGGACACCGAGGAAATAGTGATCATAATGTAATACATTATAACTTGTTCTTCAATAAGGGAATCTCTCGAGGGGCCACAAAAACAATGAACTTTCGAAAAGCAAAGTTCGATCAACTCAGAGAAGCCCATAACAATATAAAATGGGATAATGTCCTCAAAAATAACAATACTGACACTAAATGGGAGACTTTTAAAAAATATCTTAAATTTTCACTGTAAGATGTATATACTTTATAGGAATAAAAGGGTCAGAAATAAAAGTAAACCAATATGGATGAATAAAAATGTTAAGGGGGCAATAAATGACTAAAATAAAGCATTTCAGTTACTAAAACAGGACAGCAGTGAAGAAGCATTAAAAAGCTATAGAGAAAAATGTGAAATATGTAAAAAACAGATAAAAGACGCAAAAATAGAGACAGAAAGACTCATTGCCAAAGAGAGTATGACTAACACCAAAATGTTCTTTAATTATATAAATAGCAAAAAGGTCAAAAATGAAAGTGTTGGCCCTTTAAAAAATGATGAGGAAGAAATTATAAACGGGGATCAGGAAAAAGCAAATATACTAAAATTCTTCTCCACTGTATTCACTGAGGAAAATGAAATGCCAGGTGAAATACAGTGTGATAAGGTAAGCTCCCCAGTACAGGTCACCTGTCTAACCCAGGAAGAAGTACAGTGCCACCTACAAAAAATCTAAATAGACAAATCACCAGGTCCAGATGGCATTCACCCCCATGTTCTAAAGGAATTAAGTAATGTAATAGACAGACGCGGAGGTGTTGAGGGGCATGTGTGGAACTCCGCTACTCCTTGCTGGGATTTGAATAGACTGGCCCAGACCCTTTCTTGTGGATGGAGAGTGGAGCTGAGTAAAACGATCAGACTTTACATGTGATGAATATCTAACAGTGCAGAAGCCGGTGAAACCATTGATTAATACCCCGGCAATATTCTGAACAGAAGCAGCCTCTTGCACTGGCCCCATGTGGAATGGACAATATTGGATGCCTGACTCTCTGCCTGGTCACTCCTCCTAGCGATTTGGAGAAACCGGGACTCATGGACTAAATTGAACAACTTGGTCTTAGCAGAATTCCTCTCTCATGAAATTGGACCCCTCCCTGGACCCAATAAGATCAGTGACTCTGGGGGGTGATTGCACTGTCTACCAGGGGGAGCGTGAATACGCTAATGATTCCGTAGTTGCATATTAGTATGCTATATTTGGTGGTGGATATTTCTGGATCAGGGTGTGATACCCTAGGTTTTAAGCGCTCCCCAGAGCCATATGGGACTGTGAATTCTTACTTTTGTATGCTGTAAATAACGGGATTTAAATTCTCGAGTGGGAGGGGCCTATGGTGTATAAAGTTGCTAAGTTGGTCCGTGATATCCCCGTAGTGATACATACACCCCACAAATATAAAGTGAAGAGAAATAGTGGGTGAAATGGCCCCTAAGGTGAACCCCAGAAGATCAGGGGGTAGCTCGCCACAAAAAGATAAGGGGGCTATGGGTAAATTGGATAAAATATGGAAGTCTCCAGCTGTGGGTATAAAAACTAGAACCCAGAAGGATCTCTCCCCTAGTAAAACAGGCTCTAGGTACTCGGTCTTGGCGGTGGAAGAAACTGAGGAAGGGCAGTCTGTGCCCCCTGTGGGAACACAGATGTTGGAGGAGATCTTGGGAGGGGTGAAAAAATCTAATTGTGCAATTGAGGAGATAAATAAACAATTAGGTGTGGTATCTACCGAGGTATCTCTGATAAGACACGATATGACTAAAATGAGAGATAGGATTTCCAGACTGGAGGAAGAAGCCCCTAAAACAGAAAATAGGATTAAGGTTTTGGAGGAGGAGGTTAATGACTTGAAAAAGGAGAGGACATCTGTTAAAGATAAGCTCACTGACCTTGAGGATAGATCCAGACGTTGTAATATAAGGATGGTGGGGTTTCCTGATGGGATGGTGGGGTTTCCTGAGGGGGTGGAGGGGGGGGGGGACTCTGCCATACAGTTTCTTAGTAGGTGGTTGAAGGAGGGGATAGGGGAAGGGCATCTTACTCCAATGTTTGGGATTGAACGAGCTCATCAGTGCCAAGGCGTATTCCCCCTCCGGGGGGTCCCCCTAGGACAATCCTAATTAAGTTATATACCTCCCAGGACAGGGATACTATCCTTAGGAGGGCAAGAGAGATGAGGGACCTACAGTATAATGGACAGAATATTTTTCTATATCCGGATTTCTCTTGGGAGACCCAGAGGAAAAGGGCATCCTTTCGGGAGATAAAAAGGCGGCTAAAGAACGCAGGGGTGCCCTTCTCTCTGCTGTTTCCAACGAGACTCCGGGTTGAGCATAAGGGAAAGGTAACAATATTTGGAACCCCACAAGAAGTCTCAGATTGGATGGATAAATAAGGCATCTAATATAAGGCACTACTGTGGCATTAGGGGTTGGAAGTATTAGTTGAGTAATAATGTTACGTCTCGGGGGGGAGGGGGGAGGGGTTGGGGGGTTCTCTGGGGTGTCACTAGGATAGGAGTGCATAGTAGAAGTACGGTGCATTATGGGGAGAGGGGGGGTGCGGGGGGGGGGGAAGGATAAGGGAAAGGAGGGAGGGATGGCACGGGATGATCAAAAGAGTGTTTTTTTTTTTTTCTCTCTCTCTCTTCTTCTTCTCTCTTTTCTTTTTTCTCTTAGGCAAATATATCTATGCTTAAATTATTAGCCTGGAACATACGAGGTATGTCAGATAGAATTAAAAAGTGTGCAGTCTTCGATTATATTCGGAGGTGCCTTCCTGCGATCATATGTTTAGTTGAGACCCATAGGTCAAGAGATGAGCAGATACTTCCAAGGAAGTGGGCCAAAGAAGAATACCACTCCAGACTCTCTTCCTACTCCATGGGAGTATCAGTATATGTTCACAGGAGGGTACCATTCGAGACTAAGAATGCAAAGGTAGATAAGTATGGTCGATATGTATTTCTTTATGGAATATGGGAAGATAGGGCAGTCATCTTGGCTTTTGTTTATATTCCTCCATCTTTTAGAGTGGATGTTCTGAGGGACCTCGTGAGCTATAGCGAAAGTAAGACACATTCGGCATTATGGATAGTTGGAGATTTGAACAATGTAATAGACCCTAGTATGGACAGATACAAATTAGGTAGGAATGTAGGGGGGAACGAAACAGCATTGGCGAGATACTGTGGAGAGATGAATTGGGTTGATGGGTGGCGGAAACTAAACCCAGGAGTAAGACAGTACTCATGTTTTAGTACCTCATATAACACCGCTTCCCGAATTGACTTATGCCTGTGTGATAAGAATGCAATGACCTGGACCAGCAGGGTGCAGTATAAAGCTAAAACCCTATCGGACCATTGCCCAGTGGTGGTGGAAATTGGAGGTAAGGTAATGGGTGGGAAAAGGTTGGGCTTTCGGCTCAACCCCCACTGGATTGAATTAGTGGGCGACCAGGACTGGTTTAGACAGGAAATAGAGGCATTCTGGGAGATTAATCATAAGTCCGCAAACCCTCAGGTGGTATGGGATACTATGAAGGCATACTTGAGGGGTCTATATATAGGGCGAATCAATAAAAAAAAAAAAGGAATTCTCACAGGAAGAATCAGTACTGAATAGTAAAGTGGCAACATTAGAAGCAGGGATAGAAGAGGATAGTGGGGGGAACAGCTGTTAGAACTGAAGGCAGCTCAAGAGGAATATAAAGAATATCTACTTAAAAAGGCACAAAATAAACTATTCTTCAGTGGGCAATTTAATTTCTTTGAGAAAGGGAAACCAAATAAGACACTGTCAAGATTACTTAAAAATCAAGGCGACGAACGTGGTATTATGGCTCTGAGGAGGGAGGATGACAGCATAACCACAGATAGAGAAGAAATAGCCCAAATGGTTGGCTCTTTTTTCTCCAATCTCTATATGGGCAGCTATATTAATAGGGCGGAGGTAGCGGAATTCTTGAGGGGAATTAATATTCCGAGTTTGACAGAGGATGTCAGGGACTCCCTGGATGACCCAATCTCCCTCCAGGAATTGGAGGAGGCATTGGCATCAATCCAAGGGAATACATCCCCTGGGTCTGACGGCATTCCTTTCTAGATATATAGAATATACTCAATCCTGCTGCTTCCAAAACTGCTGGGTATCATTAATGAATCCTGGAGGGGGGGGGGGGGGGTTCTCCCTAAATCTATGTGTGAGGCTAATATTAGACTCATTAGGAAAAAAGATAAGGATCCCTTGGATTTGGGCTCATATCTCCTTGCTTAATACAGATATAAAGATAATAGCGAAAGCACTGGCAAGGAGATTGGATAAAGTAGTGGAGGTAGTGGTGGGCGGTGACCAGGGAGGGTTTAGGTCAGGAAGAACGGTTCATGACAATATCCACCAGGTGTATGAAGCAATCCAGAGTGGATCCCGTGGCCCCCGCTCCATTCTGTCATTGGATGCTACTAAAGCTTTTGACAGGGTGGAGTGGGAATACCTCTGGGAAGTTTTGAAAAGGGTTAGGGTGGGCCCGAGGTTTTTGAGTTATATTCAGCTACTATACACTAACCCCGAGGCGAGTGTGGTGGTAGATGGAACCCCCTCCTACCCATTCAAACTAAGTAGAGGAACAAGGCAGGGCTGCCCCCTCTCACCCTTTTTATTTTTAATTTATATTGAACCCTTAGCGGCTTGGATAAGAGATAATGATGTTTATGAGGGATTTGGAGTAAATGGAGAGAAGAGTAAGATCTTGTTATTTGTAGATGATATCCTCCTTTTTGTAACTAACCCACAAGAAAAAATACATCGTATCATTAAGATGTTCGAGGCATTTGCCCCTCTATCTGGGTTGGACATAAATTGGAGTAAATCTACTATGCTCCCCCTGGATGAAGATATGGGGGAGACGGTGGGAAGACTATCCGTGTTAAAAAAAAATGAATGTCTCCATTATCTGGGAGTAAAAATAGCAGCCACGAATGATAGGTTTGTGATTAACAATATACTGCCCCTTTTGAATAGTTTAGCGAAGAGAGTAGAAGTATGGATTAAAATGCCCTTCTCTATGTCAGAAAGGATGGCGATAATAAAAATGGTGGTCCTCCCACAGATCCTTTTTTTTCTTGCTACCTCGCCAGTGTGGATCGGCAAATGCTGGTTCCGGAAGATAGAAGTGATATGGGTAGATTGTTATGGGGAAGAAAAAGGGTTCGTCTGAAGTACAGATATTTTATGGCCCCTGGAGATAGGGGGGGATTGGATATGCCCAATTTCTTTGTTTATTACATGGCCGCGCAGTTGGTACGAATCGTGAATTGGAGAAATTTTAGATATCTGGAGAAGATTGTAGTAGATAAGGAGAAAGTGAACATATATGAGGTGTTGGAATGAGATGATTATGAGGAGAGTGGGTCAAATAACACGATGTTATTGTATAAATATAGGAAAGTATGGGAAAGATTAAAGGGAGAATTACATGTAGGAAATAGTTTTGGGTTCACACCCCTATGGGGTAACAATAAATTTAAAGAATTGGTGAAGTGTGAGTCAACTTTTTGGGATAGTAAGGGTATAAAACGACTGGAACAATTATTTGATAAAGGACAACTCTTTTCATTTGAGCACATAAAAAGGGGGTATGATATTAGTGATAACGATTGGCTGTACTATTGGCAAGTTAGTCATGCAGTCCATAACACGATAGATAAGGAGATATATGTAGCACAGAAACACAATTTCATAGAAGCACTAACTCAAATAGAGCACTTTAAAAAAAAAAAGGAATATCAATTTTGTATAAGAAATTAAATAAGATTATTGGAGTAAGGGGGATCGACAGAATTAAAGACAAATGGTCCGGAATAGTGGGTACTGTGTCTGAGGAAGATTGGGACATTATGGCCCAAAATATAAGCAAGGTTTCTCGTAATATGGAACATAAAATTACACAATTGAAGATATTACACAAGACCCACTATTCCGCGCTTCATTTACATAGGATAGGGGTGAGAATCACTTCACAGTGTGTTAAATGTGGTTTGGAAGAGGCGGACTATTTACATAGTTTTTGGTCGTGTGAGAAGATATCTGTTTTCTGGGAATCTGTAATAAAAGAGGTAGAAAGTAAAATCCCTGTGAAGGTACCTCGTACGATAGAGTTTATACTGCTGGGAGCTATTGGTAAGATGGGCAAATTTGATTAGACATACTCTTGGATGTAAACAAGTATGGATTTGGCTTCTATGGCTTTTGCTTTCCTTCCGATTGGTGATGTTGTTTTATCGGATTTGTACAATGTATTTTTGTAATTGTTTAATATTAAAATAAAAAAAATATAAAAAAAAAGTAATGTAATAGACAGACCCCAATTTTTAATATTCAGGGACTCTATAGTGACAGGGACTGTTCCCCAGGACTGGCGCATGGCAAATGTGGTGCCAATATTTAAGAAGGGGTCAAAAGGTGACCCCGGGAATTATAGACCTGTTAGTTTAACCTCGGTAAATTGTTTGAGGGTTTCCTAAGAGATGCTATTTTGGAATATCTTGATAAAAATAAATGTATGACCCTGTATCAGCATGGCTTTATGAGGGATTGATCCTGTCAAACTAACCTGATCAGCTTTTATGAGGAGGTGAGCACAAGACTGGACCAGGGGCAATCGCTGGATGTCGTATATCTGGATTTTTCCAAAGCATTTGATACGGTTCCACATAAAAGGTTGGTGCATAAAATGAGAAGGTTTGGGCTGGGTGAGAATGTGCGCAAGTGGGTAAGTAACTGGCTCAATGATAGGAAACAGAGGGTGTTTATTAATGGTACTTATTCTGATTGGGTGACTGTTACTAGTGGGGTACCACAGGGGTCCGTCTTGGGTCCTGTCCTATTTAATATATTCATGAATGACCTTGCAGAGGGGTTGAATAGTAAAGTAGCAATCTTTGCAGATGACACCAAACTCTGTAAAGTGGTAAACACTATAGAGGACAGTGCACTGTTACAAATGGATCTGGATAGGTTGGAGGTTTGGGCTGGGAAGTGGCAGATGAGGTTCAACACTGATAAATGTAAGGTAATGCAAAAATCCGAGCTGGGATTATGTATTAAATGGAAGAACACTTAGGACGACTGACATGGAAAAGGACTTAGGAGCCTTAGGTAACAGTAAACTTAGCTGTAGTGACCAGTGTCGGGCAGCTGCTGCCAAGGCTAATAAAATCATGGGGTACATCAATAGGGGCATAGATGCCGACGACAAGGAAATAATGCTACCGCTGTACAAATCACTAGTCAGTCCTCACATAGAGTACTGTGTACAGTACTGAGCACCAGTGTACAAGAAAGATATAGTGGAGCTGGAGAGGGTTCAAATCCCACTAAGGACAACAATAAATAAAGACATTATTATTATTATTATTATTATAATAACGTCAGCAGAGAGCACTGTGCTCGTGATGTCATCAGAGAGCATTCCAAAAAGAAAATAATTTCCTCTGTAGTATTCAGCAGCTAATAAGTACAGGAAAGATTACGATTTTTTAATAGAAGTAATTTACAAATCTGTTTAACTTTCCGGAGCCAGTTGATTTAAAAGAAAAAAAAGGTTTTCACCGGAGTACCCCTTTAACCCCTTCATGACCCAGCCCATTTTCACCTTCAGGTCCTGGGCATTTTTTGAAAATCTGACCACTGTCACTTTAAACATTAATAACTCTGGAATGCTTTTACTTATCATTCTGATTCCGAGAACTGCTGTAACAATCAGCCACCCCTGTGCAAATCGCCTCAAATGTACATGGTGCACTCTCCCTTCTGAGCCTTGTTGTGCGCCCCCAGAGCACTTTGCGCCCACATATGGGGTATCTCCATACTCGGGAGAAATTGCATTACAAATTTAGAGGATCTTTTTTCCCCTTTTACCTCTTGTGAAAATGAAAAGTATAGGGCAACACCAGCATGTCAGAGTAAAAAAATTATTTTTTTACACTAACATGCTGGTGTAGACCCCAACTTCACCTTTTCATAAGGGGTTAAAGAAGAAAAAGCCCCCCAAAATTTGTAAGGCAATTTCTCCCGAGTACGGCAATACCCCATATGTGTCCCAAAACTGTTGCCCTGAAATACAACAGGGCTCCAAAGTGAGAGAGCGCCATGCGCATTTGAGGCCTGAATTAGGGATTTGCATAGGGGTGGACATAGGGGTATTCTATGCCAATGATTCCCAAACAGGGTGCCTCCAGCTGTTGCAAAACTCCCAGCATGCCTGGACAGTCAATGGCTGTCCGGCAATACTGGGAGTTATTATTTTGCAACAGCTGGAGGCTCCGTTTTGGAAACAGTAGCGTACCAGACGTTTTTCATTTTTTTGGGGGCTGTGTAGGGATAATGTGTATATGTAGTGTTTTTTACTTTTTATTTTAGGTTAGTGTTAGTGTAGTGTTTTTAGGGTACAGTCACATGGGCAGAGGTTCACAGCAAGTTTGCCGCTGGGAGTTTGAGCTGCAGCGCAAATTTTGCGCCATCTCAAACTTGCAGCACTCACTGTAAACCTCCGCCCATGTGAGTGTACCCTGTACATTCACATTGGGGGGAGGGGGCAAACATCCAGCTGTTGCAAACTCCGAGCATGCCCTTTGGCTGTCCGTGCATGCTGGGAGTTGTAGTTTTGCAACAGCTGGAGGCACACTGGTTTGGAAACACTAAGTTAAGTAATAAACTTTCAAGTGTTTTGCAACCAAACTTAGCGTTTCCAAACCAGTGTGCCTCCAGCTGTTGAAAAACTACAACTCCCAGCATGCATGGTCTGTCAGTGCATGCTGGGAGTTATAGTTTTGCAACAATTGAAACAGCTGGAGGCACTGAGGTAGCAAACGGACAATGTTTCCCAACTAGTGTGCCTCCAGTTGTTGCAAAACTACAACTCCCAGCATGCCCAGACTGCCCAAGCATGCTGGAAGTTGTAGTTCGGCAATATCTGAAGGATCAGATGTTGCCGAACTACAACTTCCAGCATGCTTGGGCAGTCTGGGCATGCTGGGAGTTGTAGTTTTGCAATATCTGGAGGTCCACAGTTTGGAGACCACTGTATAATGGTCTCCAATCTATGCTCTTCCAGATGTTAGAGAACTACAACTCCCAGCATGCCTGAACAGACTGAGCATGCTGGGAGTTGTAGTTTTGCAACATCTGGAACAGCACAGATTGGAGACCATTATACAGTGGTCTCCAAACTGTGGACCTCCAGATGTTACAAAACTACAACTCCCAGCATGCCCAGAAAGCCAAAGGCTGTCTGGGCATGCTGGGAGTTGCCGTTTTGAAACTCCCAGAGGCAGCAGTGAGATCGCTTTACGGCGATCTCACTGCTGCCAATGAAGATGCCGCACTGCTGCCGGAAACTCACCTCCGGGACGCAGCGCCGCCGGGACCGCCTGGAGGACGTCGCTCGCAACGGGACCACTCGGGACACCGCATGGTCGGGTAAGTGATGCCGGGGGATGGGTAAGGGACACTTAGCAGAGCGGTGTGTGTCCCGATCCCCGTGATCGGGACTTACACACCGCGCTGCTAAATATTCTGATAGCGAAACGGTGCTATTAGCTAGTCAGAGTTGACCAGCTGATAGCAGCGATCGCTGGGGGGGGGGGGTGGGGGATGAAACCCCCCGTGGTCGCATGGTAAGATGGCTGGCTATCAGTGATAGCCACCATCTTACCGGGCGCTGCGGGATGCCGCGAGTAGCGGCAAAAATGTTCATGACGTACCTGTATGTCATGGGTCGGGAACACCTTGCCACCCATGACGTACAGGTATGTCATAGGTCGGGAAGGGGTTAATGGTATAGAGAACTGTGTCTAGTGCATTAACTCTGATTTTTTGCCCATTGAAACCAGTAGGCCCATTGTGGTCTATGGGGAAAGCTGCTGAGTTGCCCATAGCAACCAATCAGATCGCTTCTTTCATTTTTGAAAAAGTCTCTGAAAAATGAAGGAAGTAATCTGATTGGTTGCTATGGGCAACTCAGAAACTTTTCCAGGAAAATATGCTGAGTTGCCCATAGCAACCAATCAGATCGCTTCTTTCATTTTGCAAAGGCATTGTGAAAAATGAAAGAAGCAATCTGGTTGCTATGGGCAACTGCACAACTCTTCCTCTACACTGGTCTTAATGAATCTCCCCCATAGAGGGAGATTTATCAAAACCTGCCCAGAGGAAAAGTTTCTGAGTTGCCCATAGCAACCAATCAGATCGCTTCTTTCATTTTTGAAAAAGCCTCTGAAAAATGAAGGATATTTTTGAGATTTTGGAAGCTGGGATACTCACTACACCCATGCATATCTAGATAATTAAGTATGGGGGGAACTTAAATTTATTTTTTAAATCACATGGAGTTTTGACTTTACTTCATTATGGTCGAATAAAGCACTTAAAGAGTTCCTTAAAATTAAAGATTCACTCTTTTGGATGAAAAGGGGCTTATTTATGTAAATCAATTATACGCTTTAGGTCAAATAAAGTCGTTTGAAGAGATAGCCCATAAGTGTGTGGGGGGAAGACAATCACAAACATTGTTTTTTACAAATAAGTAACACAGATCATAAAGCAATAAAAGGAGAGATTGGAGATTTCAGGGATTCTATATATAAGAAAAGTTTAATTAGACTATTTCCTTATGCAAAGTTGCTGTCTGGGCATGCTGGGAGTTGTGGTTCTGCAGCGGTTGGGGGTTCACAGCTTGAAGACCACTGCTATAGAGGGTGCAAATGTATCTGAGCCCTGGAACTCAAATAATGTGAAATATGAGATGATCAAAATGGAGCCCCTGCACTAATTACTTGGGTTCTGAGGTCTGTAAGGTCCATAGTAAAAACATCAGGTTCTGTCTATAGCAGATACTAAATCATGGCAGCTCAAAGAAACAAGCAGTCATTCTGACATGTCACATGTGATGTCATAGACAGCTGGAGGCCTGACATCCCACTGACAGCCGCCCGAGC
The DNA here is from genome assembly GCF_029499605.1 of Hyla sarda. Classification (NCBI taxonomy): domain Eukaryota; kingdom Metazoa; phylum Chordata; class Amphibia; order Anura; family Hylidae; genus Hyla; species Hyla sarda. Next base: position 673,907 of record NW_026607596.1, read on the forward strand.
CTTCAGTCTGTTCCAGTGCGATTAGTGAGAATAGTGAGATTAGCGTCTTCTTTTTCTACTTGTCTGAAATGGAGCTAAAAGGACTGGGGTTCGTCCCCCTCCTGTTGGCGTTTTGGTGTGCGGCCTGGCTTGCCACCAGCTACATCATGACGGTCGTCCTCGGCCATGCAGCCTCGCCACTGATGAGCATCAGGTAAGATAAACAAGCAAATGATTCTTATTTCATGGGTTGGGAGTGAGGAAATATCCATAATAACATTGGTTTCTTTTCCTTCACAGTGACGTGGGAAATGTCTTTCCCGAAAGCATATTATTCAGAATTGGATTTATAGGGACGTCCATTGGCACTTTGGTACTAACCTTTCTTATTTATAAGTATATGGTTATGCATACTGAAGAGTTCAGGGGTCATCAGGTCCTGATCCAGAGGATCCTGCTGGCCATTGTGTGGGCCTCCTGTTTTTCCACAGCTGTTATGCATGTATTGTCCCCCGAAGAATATCCCAGGATACACTTTGTCAGCACGATAATTTCCATTACATGTGAAGCCTTATACTACCTTGGGCAGTCCATCCAGATGTATAAATTACCAGGAGCAAAAAAAGTCATCCACCATAGTAGATGCACCTGCTGTGGCCTGACTTTTGTCTGTGTAGTTTTCTATTTTGGATATGAAACATTAAAGGAATTATTCCATAATGATGAAGACTGGGACGAGATCCGTGAAATCCCCATCATAATCATCGAGTGGGTGATGCTTCTACTGATCCTGATAAACATCGTGACCTATTATTCCACCATGCAGAGGTTATTGTTGACCGTCTCCAGAAACAGCTGCACACTCTCTCTTAGAGTAAAAATTGATGACTTCGGGGTGTAGACCACCACGGGGGCCATCAAGTGGACTTCTGGGAGAGATACTGCACAGGACACGGAAAACATCTAAAGAAGAATAACTGGGGGACTACATATGGTGCCAGTAATCATGACACAATAATATGAGCTGGTGATATTACCTATACAAAAAAAAAAAAAAATTATAAAAAAATATTGGTGTGTGAAGTGTAATACCTAGTTAGAAAAACAGAATCAAATTCATCATTATAACCCCCCTCTGCATTACCCTGTTTATTATTTTTCAAGCAAGCACTTTGTTCTAATTCGTCCACTCTCTGGCGTGCTCCTTGTATAAGGGGTTTGGGATACCCTTTTTGTTTAAAACGATCCTCCAGGTTCTCTAGTTGTTGTAGGTATTTTTGTGTGGAAGAACAATTCCTTCGGATTCTTTTCATTTGACCGAATGGAATGTTCTTCTTCCATTATTTAAGATGGCAACTGTTAAAGTCGAGGTATCTGTTTGCATTCACCTCCTTAAAATAGTTGGCAGTATGCGAACAGCCATCCTGAATATAGATATTTAAATCCAGGAACTCACATTTTTTGGGGGACTGATGCAGCGCTGCCTTTGGCAATTTCTGGCTCTGCTATAGCGCTTTTTTTGAGGGGGCGTGTCGGCTGCCCCTTCATCTGGCGGTCAACCTGCGCTATCTGGCCAGCGAGCCAGGGCCCCGTACAGGAGATCACGGGGCCCCCCAGCGGTCGGACCCCCCGCAATCTGAAACTTATCCCCTATCCTTGGGACAGGGCCGGACTGGGGATGAAATCCAGCCCTGGAAATTACTGTATACCAGCCCCACAGCATTGTGTCATTGTGCCGGCAAACAGCCACCGAGCACAGGCGTATCACTTTGCGTGGCTATACATATATATATATATCACAGAAGGAATACACCAGTACTTTGCCAAATTTTTCAATAAAGTGGTGTCAGCGACCAAGACCTGATCATAGTCCACCACAAATTCAAAAAGTAAAATGGCACAACACTCCCTTATAATCAGGGCCGGTTTTAGGCTTAGCGTGGCCTTAGGCAAAATCAAAAGTGGGGCCCCAAAAGTCATAGTAGTGCACTAACTAGATTTGAACAATTTTGGTCACTTCAAATACTATAAAAAAAATATCTAAAAAGCTATTGAAAAGTCCCATCAAAACAAAAATGGTACCGATAAAAACTACAAATCACAGCGCAAAAAATGACCCTCACATCCCCATATACAGAAAAATAAGAGTTATAGGGATCAAAATAGTACAATTTTATATTTTTGTATAGTTCCCCCCACATTAGGTAAAGAGTATAGCTCCCCCACATTAGGTGTGCAGTATAGTTCCCCCACATTAGGTGCAGTATAGTTCCCCCACATTAGGTGCAGTATAGTCCCCCTCATTAGGTGCAGTATAGTTCTCCCCACATTAGGTGCAGTATAGTTCCCCCACTTCAGGTGCAGTATAGTTCTCCCCACATTAGGTACAGTATAGTTCCCCCACATTAGGTGCAGTATAGTCCCCCCACATTAGGTGCAGTATAGTCCCCCACATTAGGTGCAGTATAGTCCCCCACATTAGGTGCAGTATAGTCCCCCACATAAGGTGCAGTATAGTTCCCCCACTTCAGGTGCTGTATAGTTCCCCCACTTTAGGTGCAGTATAGTTCTAACCACATTAGGTACAGTATAGTTCCCCCACATTAGGTGCAGTATAGTCCGCCACATTAGGTGCAGTATAGTTCTCCCCACATTAGGTGCAGTATAGTTCTCCCCACATTAGGTGCAGTATAGTTCTCCCCACATTAGGTGCAGTATAGTTCCCCCACATTAGGTGCAGTATAGTTCTCCCCACATTAGGTGCAGTATAGCTCTCCACATTAGGTGCAGTATAGTTCCCCACATTAAGTGCAGTATAGTTCCCCACATTAGGTGCAGTATAGTTCTCCCCACATTAGGTGCAGTATAGTTCCCCCACTTCACGTGCAGTATAGTTCTCCCCACATTAGATACAGTATAGTTCCCCCACATTAGGTGCAGTATAGTTCTCCCCACATTAGGTGCAGTATAGTTCTCCCCACATTAGGTGCAGTATAGTTCTCCCCACATTAGGTGCAGTATAGTTCTCCCCACATTAGGTGCAGTATAGTTCTCCCCACATTAGGTGCAGTATAGTTCTCCCCACATTAGGTGCAGTATAGTTCTCCCCACATTAGGTGCAGTATAGTTCTCCCCACACTAGGTTCAGTATAGCTCTCCACATTAGGTGCAGTATAGCTCTCCACATTAGGTGCAGTACAGTTCCCTGCACATTAGGTGCAGTATAGCTCTCCACATTAGGCTGGCATTATAGTTCCCCCACATTAGGTGCAGTATATAATCCCCCCCCCCTCATTAGGTGCAGTATAGTTCCCGCACATTAGATGCAGTATAGTTCACCACATTAGGTACAGTATAGCTCTCCACATTAGGTGCAGTACAGTTCCCTCCACATTAGGTGCAGTATAGCTCCCCACATTAGGTTGGCAGTATAGTTCCCCCACATTAGGTGCAGTATATAGTCCCCCCTCATTAGGTGCAGTATAGTTCCCCCACGTTAGGTGCAGTGTAGTTCCCCACATTAGGTGCAGTATAGTTCCCCACATTAGGTGCAGTATAGTTCCCCCACATTAGGTGCAGTATAGCTCTTCACATTAGTTGCAGTATAGTTCTCCCCACATTAGGTGCAGTATAGTCCCCCACATTGGGTGCAGTACAGTCCCCCACATTAGGTGCAGTATAGTTCCCCCACATTAGGTTGGCTGTATAGTTCCCCCACTTCAGGTGCAGTATAGTTCTCCCCATATTAGGTACAGTATAGTTCCCCCACATTAGGTGCAGTATAGTTCTCCCCACATTAGGTGCAGTATAGTCCCCCACATTAGGTGCAGTATAGTTCTCCCCACATTAGGTGCAGTATAGTTCTCCCCACATTAGGTGCAGTATAGTTCTCCCCACATTAGGTGCAGTATAGTTCTCCCCACATTAGGTGCAGTATAGTTCTCCACATTAGGTGCAGTATAGTTCTCCACATTAGTTGCAGTATAGCTCTCCACATTAGGTGCAGTACAGTTCCCTCCACATTAGGTGCAGTATAGATCCCCACATTAGGTTGGTAGTATAGTTCCCCCACATTAGGTGCAATATATAGTCCTCCCCCCCCCCTCATTAGGTACAGTATAGCTCCCCACATTAGGTTGACAGTATAGTTCCCCCACATTAGGTGCAGTATATAGTCCCCCCCCCCCTCATTAGGTGCAGTATAGTGCCCCACATTAGGTGCAGTATAGTTCCCCACATTAGGTACAGTATAGCTCTCCACATTAGGTGCAGTACAGTTCCCTGCACATTAGGTGCAGTATAGCTCTCCACATTAGGCTGGCATTATAGTTCCCCCACATTAGGTGCAGTATATAATCCCCCCCCCCCCCCTCATTAGGTGCAGTATAGTTCCCGCACATTAGATGCAGTATAGTTCACCACATTAGGTACAGTATAGCTCTCCACATTAGGTGCAGTACAGTTCCCTCCACATTAGGTGCAGTATAGCTCCCCACATTAGGTTGGCAGTATAGTTCCCCCACATTAGGTGCAGTATATAGTCCCCCCTCATTAGGTGCAGTATAGTTCCCCCACATTAGGTGCAGTGTAGTTCCCCACATTAGGTGCAGTATAGTTCCCCCCACATTAGGTGCAGTATAGCTCTTCACATTAGGTGCAGTATAGTTCTCCCCACATTAGGTGCAGTATAGGTCCCCCCACATTGGGTGCAGTACAGTCCCCCACATTAGGTGCAGTATAGTTCCCCCACATTAGGTTGGCTGTATAGTTCCCCCACTTCAGGTGCAGTATAGTTCTCCCCATATTAGGTACAGTATAGTTCCCCCCACATTAGGGTGCAGTATAGTTCTCCCCACATTAGGTGCAGTATAGTCCCCCACATTAGGTGCAGTATAGTTCTCCCCACATTAGGTGCAGTATAGTTCTCCCCACATTAGGTGCAGTATAGTTCTCCCCACATTAGGTGCAGTATAGTTCTCCCCACATTAGGTGCAGTATAGTTCTCTCCACATTAGGTGCAGTATAGTTCTCCACATTAGGTGCAGTATAGTTCTCCACATTAGTTGCAGTATAGCTCTCCACATTAGGTGCAGTACAGTTCCCTCCACATTAGGTGCAGTATAGATCCCCACATTAGGTTGGCAGTATAGTTCCCCCCACATTAGGTGCAATATATAGTCCTCCCCCCCCCCTCATTAGGTACAGTATAGCTCCCCCACATTAGGTTGACAGTATAGTTCCCCCACATTAGGTGCAGTATATAGTCCCCCCCCCCTCATTAGGTGCAGTATAGTGCCCCCACATTAGGTGCAGTATAGTTCCCCACATTAGGTACAGTATAGCTCTCCACATTAGGTGCAGTACAGTTCCCTCCACATTAGGTGCAGTATAGCTCCCCACATTAGGTTGGCAGTATAGTTCCCCCACATTAGGTGCAGTATATAATCCCCCCCTCATTAGGTGCAGTATAGTTCCCCCACATTAGGTGCAGTATAGTTCCTCACATTAGGTGCAGTATAGTTCCCCCACATTAGGTGCAGTATAGTTCTCCCCATATTAGGTGCAGTATAGTTCCCTCCACATTAGGTGCAGTATAGTTCTCCCCACATTAGGTGCAGTATAGTTCTCCCCACATTAGGTGCAGTATAGTTCCCCCACATTAGGTGCAGTGTAGTCCCACACATTGGTGCAGTATAGTTCTCCCCACATTAGGTGCAGTATAGTTCTCCCCACATTAGGTGCAGTATAGTTCCCCCACATTAGGTGCAGTATAGTTCCCCACATTAGGTGCAGTATAGTTCTCCCCACATTAGGTGCAGTATAGTTCCCTCCACATTAGGTGCAGTATAGTTCTCCCCACATTAGGTGCAGTATAGTTCCCCACATTAGGTGCAGTATAGATCCCCCACATTAGGTGCAGTATAGTTCTCCCCACATTGGTGCAGTATAGTTCCCCACATTAGGTGCAGTATAGTCCCACACATTGGTGCAGTATAGTTCCCCACATTAGGTGCAGTATAGTTCCCTCCACATTAGGTGCAGTATAGTTCTCCCCACATTAGGTGCAGTATAGTCCCCCACATTAGGTGCAGTATAGTTCCCCACATTAGGTGCAGTATAGATCCCCCACATTTAGGTGCAGTATAGTTTCTCCCCACATTGGTGCAGTATAGTTCCCCACATTAGGTGCAGTATAGTTCCCTCCACATTAGGTGCAGTATAGTTCCCCCACATTAGGTGCAGTATAGTTCCCTCCACATTAGGTGCAGTATAGTTCCCCCACATTAGGTGCAGTATAGTTCCCCCACATTAGGTGCAGTATAGTTCCCCACATTAGGTGCAGTATAGTTCCCCACATTAGGTGCAGTATAGTTCCCTCCACATTAGGTGCAGTATAGTTCCCTCCACATTAGGTGCAGTATAGTTCTCCCCACATTAGGTGCAGTATAGTTCTCCCCACATTAGGTGCAGTATAGTTCCCCCACATTAGGGTGCAGTATAGTTCCCCCACATTAGGTGCAGTATAGTTCCCCCACATTAGGTGCAGTATAAGTTCTCCCACATTAGGTGCAGTATAGTTCCCCACATTAGGTGCAGTATAGTTCCCCACATTAGGTGCAGTATAGTTCCCTCCACATTAGGTGCAGTATAGTTCTCCCCACATTAGGTGCAGTATAGTTCCCCACATTAGGTGCAGTATAGTTCCCCCACATTAGGTGCAGTATAGTTCTCCCCACATTAGGTGCAGTATAGTTCCCCACATTAGGTGCAGTATAGTTCCCCCCACATTAGGTGCAGTATAGTTCCCCCACATTAGGTGCAGTATAGTTCCCCACATTAGGTGCAGTATAGTTCCCCAACATTAGGTGCAGTATAGTTCCCCACATTAGGTGCAGTATAGTTCCCACACATTAGGTGCAGTATAGTTCCCCCACATTAGGTGCAGTATAGTTCCCCACATTAGGTGCAGTATAGTTCCCCCACATTAGGTGCAGTATAGTTCCCCACATTAGGTGCAGTATAGTCCCACACATTGGTGCAGTATAGTCCCCAGGCCCGTCGCTACCGGACCGGCAAACCAAGCAATTGCTTGGGGGCCCCCGAGCTGGCTGGGGGGCCCCGAGCAGAGCCGGTGCTTGCCCGTCCTGTAGCGACGGGACACTTCGGGGGGCCCCGCACATTTCACCAAAATTAACATTTTTGAGGGGCGCGGGCCCCTTAAGAAACAAAGCAGGGCCGGCACCGGACAGGTCAGGGGATGATTGGAGTAGAGACGTCACGTGCCCCGCGCAGGCACGCACGTCTACGCCAATCACCTGACCTGTCCCTGCTTGCGTCCCCGCGGGAACTTCCAGCATCCTCCGTGCAGTGACAGGAGCAGCAGCAGACTCCCCGCCTCTGCAACGATCCCCGGCAGGGGTAAGTAAACTGGCGCGGGGGGCCCGGGGGATTGTATGGTTGTCAGGGGACTGCAATGGTGATGAGAGGTGTTTTGTGTGTGTGTGGGTGTGGGGGGGGGGGGGGGGTGTCATGGGGATCATGAGAGATGCAGTGGGGTGTTATGGGGGTTATGAGAGATGCAGGAGGGTGTTATGGGGGTCATGAGAGATGCAGGAGGGGTGTTATGGGGGTCATGAGAGATGCAGGGGGTGTTATGGGGATCATGAGAGATGCAGGAGGTGTTATGGGGGTCATGATAGATATAGGGAGTGTTATGGGGGTCATGAGAGATGCAGGAGGGGTGTTATGGGGGTCATGAGAGATGCAGGGGGGTGTTATGGGGATCATGAGAGATGCAGGGGGGGGTGTTATGGGGGTCATGAGAGATGCAGGAGGGGTGTTATGGGGTCATGAGAGATGCAGTGGGGTGTTATGGGGGTCATGAGAGATGCAGGGGTGGTGTTATGGGGGTCAATGAGAGATGCAGGAGGGGTGTTATGGGGGTCATGATAGATATAGGGAGTGTTATGGGGGTCATGAGAGATGCAGGAGGTGTGTTATGGGGATCATGAGAGATGCAGGAGGGGTGTTATGGGGGTCATGAGAGATGGCAGGAGGGTGTTATGGGGGTCATGAGAGATGCAGGAGGGGTGTTATGGGGAATCGTGAGAGATGCAGGAGGGGTAGTTATGGGGGTCGTGAGAGATGCAGGAGGGGTGTTATGGGGGTCATGAGAGATGCAGGAGGGGTGTTATGGGGGTCATGAGAGATGCAGGGGGGTGTTATGGGGGTCATGAGAGATGCAGGGGGGTGTTATGGGGATCATGAGAGATGCAGGGGGGTGTTATGGGGATCATGAGAGATGCAGGGGGGTGTTTATGGGGGTCATGAGAGATGCAGGAGAGGTGTTATGGGGGTCATGAGAGATGCAGTGGGGTGTTATGGGGGTCATGAGAGATGCAGGGGGGTGTTATGGGGGTCATGAGAGATGCAGGGGGGGGTGTATATGGGGATCGTGAGAGAGATGCAGGAGGGGTGTTATGGGGGTCGTGAGAGATGCAGGAGGGGTGTTATGGGGATCATGAGAGATGCAGGGGGGGTGTTATGGGGTCATGAGAGATGCAGGAGGGGTGTATATGGGGGTCATGAGAGATGCAGGAGGAGGTGTTATGGGGGTCATGAGAGATGCAGGGGGGTGTTATGGGGGTCATGAGAGATGCAGGGGGGTGTTATGGGGGTCATGAGAGATGCAGGGGGGGTGTTATGGGGATCATGAGAGATGCAGGGGGGTGTTATGGGGGTCATGAGAGATGCAGGAGAGGTGTTATGGGGGTCATGAGAGATGCAGTGGGGTGTTATGGGGGTCATGAGAGATGCAGGGGGGTGTTATGGGGATCATGAGAGATGCAGTGGAGTGTTATGGGGGTCATGAGAGATGCAGGAGGGGTGTTATGGGGGTCATGAGAGATGCAGACGGGGTGTTATGGGGATCGTGAGAGATGCAAGGGGGTGTTATGGGGATCGTGAGAGATGCAGGGGGTGTTATGGGGGTCGTGAGAGATGCAGGAGAGGTGTTATGGGGATCGTGAGAGATGCAGGAGGGGTGTTATGGGGGTCATGAGAGATGCAGGGGGTGTTATGGGGGTCATGAGAGATGCAGGAGGGGTGTTATGGGGGTCATGAGAGATGCAGGAGGGGTGTTATGGGGATCATGAGAGATGCAGGAGGGGTGTTATGGGGATCATAAGAGATGCAGGAGGGGTGTTATGGGGGTCATGAGAGATGCAGGAGGGGTGTTATGGGGATCATGAGAGATGCAGGGGGGTGTTATGGGGGTCATGAGAGGTGCCCCCCCCTGCACCTCTCCTCATCCCCCCCCCCCCCCGGTTATAATAGTGATGAGGAGAGGTGGGGGGGGGGGGGGAGTTATAGTAATAAAGAGGAGAGGTATATGTATATATGATGTGTATGCATGTGTGGCAGTATTGTATTCAGTGGATTGAGTGTGGAGCAGCATTATATTCAGGGTACAGTGTGTGGCAGCATTATATTCAGGGGTACAGTGTGTGGCAGTATTATATTCAGGGGTACAGTGTGTGGAAGCATTATATTCAGGGTACAGTGTGTGGCAGTATTATTTTCAGGGTACAGTGTGTGGCAGTATTATTTTCAGGGTACAGTGTGTGGCAGTATTATTTTCAGGGTACAGTGTGTGGAAGCATTATATTCAGTGGATACAGTGTGGAGCAGCATTATATTCAGGGTACAGTGTGTGGCAGCATTATAGTCAGGGTACAGTGTGTGGCAGCATTATATTCAGGGTACAGTGTGTGGCAGTATTATATTCAAGGTACAGTGTGAGGCAGCATTATATTCAGGGTACAGTGTGTGGCAGTATTATATTCAAGGTACAGTGTGAGGCAGCATTATCTTCAGGGTACAGTGTGGGGCAGTATATTATTTAGAGTACACTTTCTGGCAAGGTTATAATGATTACTGTCTTCATGCAGAGGATGAGGATCTGCTGACAGTGAGGAGCCAATGATGCCTGGATGTCAGACTCTGCAGAGAAGATGGAGCTGGAGGAAGACCTGGTCTCTGGACCAGATGAAGAAGAAAAGATAACAGAGAAGATATCACTCAAGTCAGAAGACGTCACTCAGGTCACTATCATTGTGTATTCTCCTGACTGTCCCATCAGAGCTGTAGTCACTTGTAAGTTCTGCAGTGATGATGGGTAAAACTGTGTCCAATCTGTGGCTCTTCAGCTGTTACAAAACTACAACTCCCATTGCCAGAGGCTCTCCAGAATGATGGGAGTTTTAGCTTTCCAACAGCTGGAGAACCATTTTAACCGAGGTGATCGGTGGGGGTCTCAGCAGTCAAACCCCCACCAAAAAAATGGCCCGGGAGGGGGGGGGTCTGGACAGCGGGTATGGGTAGGGAACACTGCTGCACCTAATGTGGGGGGAACACTGCCTACCTAATGTGGGGGGAAGACTGCCTACCTAATGTGGGGGATCTCTGCTGCACCTAATGTAGGGGGAACACTGCTGCACCTAATGTGCGTCGTATTGACGTTCGCTCACGTTGCGCTCCCAGAATTCAAGGGTCGGCGTTACTATGGAGGGGGGGGCCTCCATGTCCATTTTGCTTGGGGCCCCCAAATTCCTTCAAACGGCCCTGATAGTCCCCCACATTAGGTGCAGTATAGTTCCCCACATTAGGTGCAGTATAGTCCCACACATTGGTGCAGTATAGTCCCCCACATTAGGAGCAGTATAGCTCTCCACATTAGGTGCAGTATAGCTCTCCACATTAGGTGCAGTATAGCTCTCCACATTAGGTGCAGTATAGTTCTCCACATTAGGTGCAGTATAGTTCTCCACATTAGGTGCAGTATAGTTCCCCCACATTAGGTTGGCAGTATAGTTCCCCCACATTAGGTTGGCAGTATAGTTCCCCCACATTAGGTTGGCAGTATAGTTCCCCCACATTAGGTTGTCAGTATAGTTCCCCACATTAGGTGCAGTATAATTCCCCACATTAGGTGCAGTATACAGTAGTTCCCCCACATGAGGTGCAGTATAATTCCCCACATTAGGTGCAGTATACAGTAGTTCCCCCACATTAGGTGCAGTATACAGTAGTTCCCCCACATTAGTTGCAGTATACAGTAGTTCCCCCGCATTAGGTGCAGTATAATTCCCCCCATTAGGTGCAGTATACAGTAGTTCCCCACATTAGGTGCAGTATACAGTAGTTCTCCCACATTAGGTGCAGTATACAGTAGTTCCCCCACATTAGGTGCAGTGTAGTTCCCCCACATTAGGTGCAGTATAGTTCCCCACATTAGGTGCAGTATAGTTCCCCACATTAGGTGCAGTATAGTTCCCCACATTAGGTGCAGTATAGTTCCCCCACATTAGGTGCAGTATAGTTCCCCACATTAGGTGCAGTATAGTTCCCCCACATTAGGTGCAGTGTAGTTCCCCCACATTAGGTGCAGTGTAGTTCCCCCACATTAGGTGCAGTATAGTTCCCCCACATTAGGTGCAGTATAGCTCTCCACATTAGGTGCAGTATAGTTCTCGACATTAGGTGCAGTATAGTTCTCCACATTAGGTGCACTATAGTTCCCCCACATTAGGTTGGCAGTATAGTTCCCCCACATTAGGTTGGCAGTATAGTTCCCCACATTAGGTGCAAAATAGTTCCCCACATTAGGTGCAGTATAGTCCCTCCACATTAGGTGCAGTATACAGTAGTTCCCCACATTAGGTGCAGTATACAGTAGTTCCCCACATTAGGTGCAGTATACAGTAGTCCCCCCACATTAGGTGCAGTATACAGTAATCCCCCCACATTAGGTGCAGTATACAGTAATCCCCCCACATTAGGTGCAGTATACAGTAGTCCCCCCACATTAGGTGCAGTATACAGTAGTCCCCCCAAATTAGGTGCAGTATTCAGTAGTTCCCCACATTAGGTGCAGTATACAGTAGTTCCCCACATTAGGTGCAGTATACAGTAGTCCCCCCACATTAGGTGCAGTATACAGTAATCCCCCCACATTAGGTGCAGTATACAGTAGTCCCCCCACATTAGGTGCAGTATACAGTAGTCCCCCCACATTAGGTGCAGTATACAGTAGTCCCCCCACATTAGGTGCAGTATACAGTAGTTCCCCACATTAGGTGCAGTATACAGAAGTTCCCCCACATTAGGTGCAGTATAATTCCCCACATTAGGTGCAGTATACAGTAGTTCCCCCACATTAGGTGCAGTATACAGTAGTTCCCCCGCATTAGGTGCAGTATACAGTAATTCCCCCGCATTAGGTGCAGTATAATTCCCCCCATTAGGTGCAGTATACAGTAGTTCCCCCACATTAGGTGCAGTATACAGTAGTTCCCCCACATTAGGTGCAGTATAGTTCCCCCACATTAGGTACAGTATAGTTCCCCCACATTAGGTGCAGTGTAGTTCCCCCACATTAGGTGCAGTGTAGTTCCCCCACATTAGGTGCAGTGTAGTTCCCCCACATTAGGTGCAGTGTAGTTCCCCCACATTAGGTGCAGTGTAGTTCCCCCACATTAGGTGCAGTGTAGTTCCCCCACATTAGGTGCAGTGTAGTTCCCCCACATTAGGTGCAGTGTAGTTCCCCCACATTAGGTGCAGTGTAGTTCCCCCACATTAGGTGCAGTGTAGTTCCCCCACATTAGGTGCAGTGTAGTTCCCCCACATTAGGTGCAGTGTAGTTCCCCCACATTAGGTGCAGTGTAGTTCCCCCACATTAGGTGCAGTGTAGTTCCCCCACATTAGGTGCAGTGTAGTTCCCCCACATTAGGTGCAGTGTAGTTCCCCCACATTAGGTGCAGTGTAGTTCCCCCACATTAGGTGCAGTGTAGTTCCCCCACATTAGGTGCAGTGTAGTTCCCCCACATTAGGTGCAGTGTAGTTCCCCCACATTAGGTGCAGTGTAGTTCCCCCACATTAGGTGCAGTGTAGTTCCCCCACATTAGGTGCAGTGTAGTTCCCCCACATTAGGTGCAGTGTAGTTCCCCCACATTAGGTGCAGTGTAGTTCCCCCACATTAGGTGCAGTGTAGTTCCCCCACATTAGGTGCAGTGTAGTTCCCCCACATTAGGTGCAGTGTAGTTCCCCCACATTAGGTGCAGTGTAGTTCCCCCACATTAGGTGCAGTGTAGTTCCCCCACATTAGGTGCAGTGTAGTTCCCCCACATTAGGTGCAGTGTAGTTCCCCCACATTAGGTGCAGTGTAGTTCCCCCACATTAGGTGCAGTATAGTTCCCCCACATTAGGTGCAGTATAGTTCCCCCACATTAGGTGCAGTATAGTTCCCCCACATTAGGTGCAGTATAGTTCCCCCACATTAGGTGCAGTATAGTTCCCCCACATTAGGTGCAGTATAGTTCCCCCACATTAGGTGCAGTATAGTTCCCCCACATTAGGTGCAGTATAGTTCCCCACATTAGGTGCAGTATAGTTCCCCCACATTAGGTTGGCAGTATAGTTCCCCCACATTAGGTTGGCAGTATAGTTCCCCACATTAGGTGCAGTATAGTCTCCCACATTAGGTGCAGTATACAGTAGTCCCTCCACATTAGGTGCAGTATACAGTAGTCCCTCCACATTAGGTGCAGTATACAGTAGTTCCCCACATTAGGTGCAGTATACAGTAGTTTCCCACATTAGGTGCAGTATACAATAGTCCCCCCACATTAGGTGGAGTATACAGTAGTTCCCCACATTAGGTGCAGTATACAGTAGTCCCCCCACATTAGGTGCAGTATACAGTAGTCCCCCCACATTAGGTGCAGTATACAGTAGTCCCCCCCCACATTAGGTGCAGTATACAGTAGTTCCCCACATTAGGTGAAGTACAGTAGTTTCCCCACATTAGGTGCAGTATACAGTAGTTGCCCCACATTAGGTGCAGTATACAGTAGTCCTCCCACATTAGGTGCAGTATACAGTAGTTCCCCACATTAGGTGCAGTATACAGTAGTTCCCCACATTAGGTGAAGTACAGTAGTTTCCCCACATTAGGTGCAGTATACAGTAGTTCCCCCACATTAGGTGCAGTATAGTTCCCTCACATTAGGTGCAGTAAAATTCCCCACATTAGGTGCAGTATAGTTCCCCCACATAAGGTGCAGTATAATTCCCCACATTAGGTTCAGTATAGTTCCCCCACATTAGGTGCAGTATAGTTCCCCCACATTAGGTGCAGTATAGTTCCCCCACATTAGGTGCAGTATAGTTCCCCCACATTAGGTGCAGTATAGTTCCCCCACATTAGGTGCAGTATAGTTCCCCCACATTAGGTGCAGTATAGTTCCCCCACATTAGGTGCAGTATAGTTCCCCCACATTAGGTGCAGTATAGTTCCCCCACATTAGGTGCAGTATAGTTCCCCACATTAGGTGCAGTATAGTTCCCCCACATTAGGTTGGCAGTATAGTTCCCCCACATTAGGTTGGCAGTATAGTTCCCCACATTAGGTGCAGTATAGTCTCCCACATTAGGTGCAGTATACAGTAGTCCCTCCACATTAGGTGCAGTATACAGTAGTCCCTCCACATTAGGTGCAGTATACAGTAGTTCCCCACATTAGGTGCAGTATACAGTAGTTTCCCACATTAGGTGCAGTATACAATAGTCCCCCCACATTAGGTGGAGTATACAGTAGTTCCCCACATTAGGTGCAGTATACAGTAGTCCCCCCACATTAGGTGCAGTATACAGTAGTCCCCCCACATTAGGTGCAGTATACAGTAGTCCCCCCCCACATTAGGTGCAGTATACAGTAGTTCCCCACATTAGGTGAAGTACAGTAGTTTCCCCACATTAGGTGCAGTATACAGTAGTTGCCCCACATTAGGTGCAGTATACAGTAGTCCTCCCACATTAGGTGCAGTATACAGTAGTTCCCCACATTAGGTGCAGTATACAGTAGTTCCCCACATTAGGTGAAGTACAGTAGTTTCCCCACATTAGGTGCAGTATACAGTAGTTCCCCCACATTAGGTGCAGTATAGTTCCCCCACATTAGGTGCAGTATAGTTCCCTCACATTAGGTGCAGTAAAATTCCCCACATTAGGTGCAGTATAGTTCCCCCACATAAGGTGCAGTATAATTCCCCACATTAGGTTCAGTATAGTTCCCCCACATTAGGTGCACTATAATTCCACCACATTTGGTGCAGTATAGATCCCCACATTAAGTGACTGCACAATGTATGGCATACATATACAATGTATGGCTGGAGGCTGTATGCCTGTTTACTGCCCCACTTGAGTATTCCGACCACCGCTCCTGTATCACGATCTACTGCTATGGCCTATGGGCCATCCCGGTCACGATCTACTGCTATGGCCTATGGGCCATCCCGGGAGCAGCGGTCGGAACACTGAAGATGACCGCAGGTCACTTACCATACCCGCACGTCCTCCTCACTGCTGCGCTCTGCTGTACTGTTGCTATGGGCGCACGCACGTGACGTCAGTGCCGTCACTGCGTGCGCTTCCTCCCAACGGCCCCAGCGTTTTTAAAGTTAACGCGGGGCCGCTATGAAGTAAACGGGGCATCCTTGTGGCCTGAAAAGATTTTTCGGGACACAGGGATGTCCCGAATGTGACGGGGCCCCCCTGCGGGCACGGGGCCCGGAGCTGATCACTGTTTTAAAGTTGCCCCCCTGCTAATCTTTAACAAGAAGCCAACGCTGCGGCCACTTTAAAACAGTTGCCCCCCCCCCCCCCCTACTGAGCAGACGGCAGGACCCCTGGGGGATGGGGGCCCTAGGCAATTGCCTGGTTTGCCCCGCCATAACACCGGCCTTGCTTATAATGAAAAATGGCAGCAATGTTTTAAAAAGGCTATATGTGAAAATCCGGTATATTGATAGCAATATTAACAATAATGCCAGTATACAAGGAGAAAAATTATCACCATACATATTACCATGATACTGTTACTGACCAAATCCTGTATGTTGAGAGTAATATTACCAATAATACCAGTATACAAGGAGGAATATTATCCCCATACATATTACCATCATACTGTTACTAGCCAAATCCTGTATACTGAAACCAATATTACCAGTATACAAGGAGGAATATTATCCCCATACATATTACCATGATACTGTTACTAGCCAAATCCTGTATACTGAGACCAATATTACCAATATACAAGGAGGAATATTATGCCCATACATATTACCGTCATACTGTTACTGACCAAATCCTGTGAACTGACATTGAAATTATCAATATCAGTATACAAGGGACAAGTAATATCGCCACATCATGACCAGTATCACCGCAGAATGACTAATATCCCCGCACTGCTACTGAAAAAAATCCACTAGGCAAAGACCAAGGTTAACTCCATACAGTGATCATATACAGATAGATACCAACACTACAAAGGTGCCCCCCTTCCCTCTCCCCTTCTTAGCTAAGTAAATGTTCAGCCTTAATATATTAGGTAGGTAGGCAGGCTTCTTCCCACTTCTACCTCCATTCCACATTAGGCTGTATTCACCCCACGATTGTTACATACGGGACCGGATCCGATAGGGATATGTGAAAACCAGGCACTCCCGTATCTCAGCCGGACCCGGCCCCCATCTCATCTCATTTGAATGAGCCGACCGGAGTCAAATAGTGACTCCGGTCGGCTTATTTTTGCCCCATATCCGGTTTTGTGACCAGACTTAAAACCGTGGTATACTACAGTTTTAAGTACGGTCACAAATCTGGATACGGGGCAAAACTGAGCCGACTGGAGTCATTATCTGACTCCGGTCGGCTCCTTCAAACGAGATGTGGTCCGGGTCCGGCTGAGATACGGGAGCGCCTGGTTTTCACATCTCCCAGCCAGATCCGGTTTGTAACAATTGTGGTGTGAATGCAGCCTTAGCTAGATATATCTCTCTCCACCCAGGGCAGAACTGGGGCTAAAAACCAACCCTGAAAAAATGATCATACCAGCCCCACAGCATTGTGTCATTGTGGCAGCCGCCGGCAGCAGGGAAGGGACAGGGAAGCCTGACATTTGATTTGCCAGGCCTCCATAAGAAAGCTATGTTGTGGCAGAAATGTGGTATTAACGCTTGGGGAAGACAGTATAAAAAAACCCTCTCTTCCTTGCTCTTGCGCTACCGCCAGAATCACGAAATTCAGTTCCCAGTGTCCAGCGCTTCTGGGTTAGGTGACGTTACACAGCTGCTCATTCAGTTATGGGCCGAAGCAATGTCCAGCCTCAGCCGCTGATTGGATGGCTAGTTATATGACGTCACCTGACCCGGAAGTGCCAGATACCAGGAACACAATTCCAGTAGTAGTGCAGAAGCCAGGAATGTAACTGTATAGGGACTAGGGCTACAAACTGTGGACTGCTAGTTGTTCCAAAAATGGTCTGGGCATGCTGGGAGTTGTAGTTTTGCTGGGAGTTTTAGTTAAGCAACAGCTGGAGGTCCACAGTTTGGAGACCATTGGCATAGGGAGAGATGCGTCACCCGCCCCGCTGGGACCAGCCCCAGGGACTCATTTCCGGGGTTTCAGCAGGATTTTCAATCTAAGATGACTCTGAATGACCGAGTGTCTCAGTGTTTTTCCTGGTGTCCTGGGATCGTGATGTCTGCACCAGTTTTATGCTGCCCGATGTTTAGGCAGAATAACTGATAAAACATTCCCCTTAACTGTAGTTATATATAAAACAATATTTATTATTTTTCATTAACTAACAACTTAAATTGCAATAAAAGAAAACCAAAGTGCCCTCTCTTACAAAGTAGTAACAGCAGGTCTTCTCAGTGGCGTCTCTAGGGGGGGGGGGGCAGAGGGGGCCACGGCCCCCCCTACATCATGATTGGCCCCCCCTTGTGCCCCCCCCCTAGCAGCAGTAGGTCACTAGCAGCTCTCATGGCTATCAGGGGGTACAGCTAGTTCACCAGTAAGGGGCCCGAGCCCCCGCCCCCCCGGAGCCATCTTTTTTATATAAACCTTCAGCCTGTAGAGGAGTGTACAGAGGGGTTTAGAGGAGTGTACATGAGTGACAGATGGGTGTACATGGGTGACAGAGGGGTGTAGAGGAGTGTACATGGGTGACAGATGGGTGTATATGGGTGACAGAGGGGTATAGAGGAGTGTACATGGGTGACAGAGGGGTGTAGAGGAGTGTACATGGGTGACAGAGGGGTGTAGAGGAGTGTACATGGGTGACAGAGGGGTGTAGAGGAGTGTACATGGGTGACAGAGGGGTGTAGAGGAGTGTACGCATAGGCGTGCACAGTCTATTGCATTAGGGTGTGCACCCTAAAGCACAAACTCATGCCGCACACGCGTGTGTGTTTATATAGATATATATATATATATATATATAAATGTCGAAAAAAATGCAGCACTACTTTACCACAGTAGGCGGGTGCCACCTCCTCAGGCTCGATCACAGCCAATTGATAACTTCAAAAATGGTGCGGCACTCCAAATATCCAAAAAATAACTATTTATTCCACATGTCAAACAGTGCGACGTTTCAGCCCCTCTTGCTTGCATGCACACATACATAAACAGACCTACACTCATATAAATATCAATACAAACAAAATGAAAAACTTTATTAAAACTTTTTTGGGGATTGGAGGCTTTTTTTTTAGATTGGAGGCTCCATTATACATACACTGTACAGCAATCATACCTCCATTATACATACACTGTACAGCAATCATACATCCATTATACATACACTGTACAGCAATCATACCTCCATTATACATACACTGTACAGCAATCATACCTCCATTATACATACACTGTACAGCAATCATACCTCCATTATACATACACTGTACAGCAATCATACCTCCATTATACATACACTGTACAGCAATCATACATCCATTATACATGTAAAAGACATGCTGTGCAAATTTGGGGGGAGTGGCTCCCTCTGTAGCCGTGCATCCCCTCCCCTATTTTCACAGGAGGTGGTTTGGATCGTTAGTGGATCCAACATGTCACCCAGCCTGAGGTAGGTGAGTGTTTAGGGACCCATCCGATAGGAGGCCACCTCCGCGTGGTGGATGGGGGACACGTTTTGATCAAAAAGTGCGCTAAGAGCCTCCATTTTGTTGACCAAGTGTGCTGCTGCCATTTTCTCTTTTTACATGTTTTGTACTTGCCACAGCAGCGTGCACCCGTGTATTGGGTTTAGGTGCTGGCTACATTTTCAGTTTTTTTTTCTTTGCTATCCATTATACATACACTGTACAGCAATCATACATTCATTATACATACACTGTACAGCAATCATACCTCCATTATACATACACTGTACAGCAATCATACATTCATTATACATACACTGTACAGCAATCATACATCCATTATACATACACTGTACAGCAAGCATACCTCCATTATACATACACTGTACAGCAATCATACATTCAGTATACATACACTGTACAGCAATCATACATCCATTATACATACACTGTACAGCAATCATACATTCAGTATACATACACTGTACAGCAATCATATATCCATTATACATACACTGTACAGCAATCATATATTCATTATACATACACTGTACAGCAATCATACCTCCATTATACATACACTGTACAGCAATCATACCTCCATTATACATACACTGTACAGAAATCATACATTCATTATACATACACTGTACAGCAATCATACCTCCATTATACATACACTGTACAGCAATCATACCTCCATTATACATACACTGTACAGCAATCATACCTCCATTATACATACACTGTACAGCAATCATACCTCCATTATACATACACTGTACAGCAATCATACCTCCATTATACATACACTGTACAGCAATCATACCTCCATTATACATACACTGTAAAGCAATCATACATTCATTATACACACACTGTACAGCAATCATACCTCCATTATACATACACTGTACAGCAATCATACATTCATTATACATACACTGTACAGCAATCATACATCCATTATACATACACTGTACAGCAATCATACCTCCATTATACATACACTGTACAGCAATCATATATTCATTATACATACACTGTACAGCAATCATACCTCCATTATACATACACTGTACAGCAATCATACATCCATTATACATACACTGTACAGCAATCATACATTCAGTATACATACACTGTACAGCAATCATACATCCATTATACATACACTGTACAGCAATCATATATTCATTATACATACACTGTACAGCAATCATACCTCCATTATACATACACTGTACAGCAATCATACCTCCATTATACATATACTGTACAGAAATCATACATTCATTATACATACACTGTACAGCAATCATACCTCCATTATACATACACTGTAGAGCAATCATACCTCCATTATACATACACTGTACAGCAATCATACCTCCATTATACATACACTGTACAGCAATCATACCTCCATTATACATACACTGTACAGCAATCATACCTCCATTATACATACACTGTACAGCAATCATACCTCCATTATACATACACTGTACAGCAATCATATATTCATTATACATACACTGTACAGCAATCATACCTCCATTATACATACACTGTACAGCAATCATACCTCCATTATACATACACTGTACAGAAATCATACATTCATTATACATACACTGTACAGCAATCATACCTCCATTATACATACACTGTACAGCAATCATACATCCATTATACATACACTGTACAGCAATCATACATCCATTATACATACACTGTACAGCAACCATACCTCCATTATACATACACTGTACAGCAATCATACATTCATTATACATACACTGTACAGCAATCATACCTCCATTATACATACACTGTACAGCAATCATACATTCATTATACATACACTGTACAGCAATCATACATACATTATACATACACTGTACAGCAAGCATACCTCCATTATACATACACTGTACAGCAATCATACATTCAGTATACATACACTATACAGCAATCATACATCCATTATACATACACTGTACAGCAAGCATACCTCCATTATACATACACTGTACAGCAATCATACCTCCATTATACATACACTGTACAGCAATTATACCTCCATTATACATACACTGTACAGAAATCATACATTCATTATACATACACTGTACAGCAATCATACCTCCATTATACATACACTGTACAGCAATCATACATCCATTATACATACACTGTACAGCAATCATACATCCATTATACATACACTGTACAGCAATCATACCTCCATTATACATACACTGTACAGCAATCACACATTCATTATACATACACTGTACAGCAATCATACATCCATTATACATACACTGTACAGCAATCATACCTCCATTATACATACACTGTACAGCAATCATACATCCATTATACATACACTGTACAGCAAGCATACCTCCATTATACATACACTGTACAGCAATCATACATTCAGTATACATACACTGTACAGCAATCATACATCCATTATACATACACTGTACAGCAAGCATACCTCCATTATACATACACTGTACAGCAAGCATACCTCCATTATACATACACTGTACAGCAAGCATACATCCATTATACATACACTGTACAGCAAGCATACCTCCATTATACATACACTGTACAGCAATCATACATCCATTATACATACACTGTACAGCAATCATACATTCATTATACATACACTGTACAGCAATCATACCTCTATTATACATACACTGTACAGCAATCATACATTCATTATACATACACTGTACAGCAATCATACATCCATTATACATACACTGTACAGCAAGCATACCTCCATTATACATACACTGTACAGCAATCAAACATTCAGTATACATACACTGTACAGCAATCATACATCCATTATACATACACTGTACAGCAAGCATACCTCCATTATACATACACTGTACAGCAAGCATACCTCCATTATACATACACTGTACAGCAATCATACATTCATTATACATACACTGTACAGCAATCATACATCCATTATACATACACTGTACAGCAATCATACATTCATTATACATACACTGTACAGCAATCATACATCCATTATACATACACTGTACAGCAAGCATACCTCCATTATACATACACTGTACAGCAATCATACATTCATTATACATACACTGTACAGCAATCATACATCCATTATACATACACTGTACAGCAATCATACATTCATTATACATACACTGTACAGCAATCATACATCCATTATACATACACTGTACAGCAAGCATACATTCATTATACATACACTGTGACTGTACAGCAATCATATATCCATTATACATACACTGTACAGCAATCATACATTCATTATACATACACTGTACAGCAATCATACATCCATTATACATACACTGTGTCTGTACAGCAATCATACATCCATTATACATACACTGTACAGCAATCATACATCCATTATACATACACTGTACAGCAATCATACATCCATTATACATACACTGTGTCTGTATGTATAATGGATGTATGATTGCTGTACAGACACAGTGTATGTATAATGGATGTATGATTGCTGTACAGTGTATGTATAATGGATGTATGATTGCTGTACAGACACAGTGTATGTATAATGGATGTATGATTGCTGTACAGTGTATGTATACTGAATGTATGATTGCTTTACAGTGTATGTATAATGTAGGTATGCGTGCTGTACAGTGTATGTATAATGGATGTATGATTGCTGTACAGACACAGTGTATGTATAATGGATGTATGATTGCTGTACAGTGTATGTATAATGGATGTATGATTGCTGTACACTGTACAGCAATCATACATCCATTATACATACACTGTACAGCAATCATACATCCATTATACATACACTGTACAGCACGCATACCTCCATTACACATACACTGTAAAGCAATCATACATTCAGTATACATACACTGTACAGCAATCATACATCCATTATACATACACTGTGACTGTACAGCAATCATACATCCATTATACATACACTGTACAGCAATCATACATCCATTATACATACACTGTACAGCAATCATACATCCATTATACATACACTGTACAGCAATCATACATCCATTATACATACACTGTGCAGCAATCATACATTCATTATACATACACTGTAAAGCAATCATACATTCATTATACACACACTGTACAGCAATCATACCTCCATTATACATACACTGTACAGCAATCATACCTCCATTATACATACACTGTACAGCAATCATACATTCATTATACATACACTGTACAGCAATCATACATCCATTATACATACACTGTACAGCAATCATACCTCCATTATACATACACTGTACAGCAATCATACATTCATTATACATACACTGTACAGCAACCATACCTCCATTATACATACACTGTACAGCAATCATACATTCATTATACATACACTGTACAGCAATCATACATCCATTATACATACACTGTACAGCAAGCATACCTCCATTATACATACACTGTACAGCAATCATACATTCAGTATACATACACTGTACAGCAATCATACATCCATTATACATACACTGTACAGCAATCATACCTCCATTATACATACACTGTACAGCAATCATACATTCATTATACATACACTGTACAGCAATCATACATCCATTATACATACACTGTACAGCAATCATACCTCCATTATACATACACTGTACAGCAATCATACATTCATTATACATACACTGTACAGCAACCATACCTCCATTATACATACACTGTACAGCAATCATACATTCATTATACATACACTGTACAGCAATCATACATCCATTATACATACACTGTACAGCAAGCATACCTCCATTATACATACACTGTACAGCAATCATACATTCAGTATACATACACTGTACAGCAATCATACATCCATTATACATACACTGTACAGCAATCATACATTCAGTATACATACACTGTACAGCAATCATATATCCATTATACATACACTGTACAGCAATCATATATTCATTATACATACACTGTACAGCAATCATACCTCCATTATACATACACTGTACAGCAATCATACCTCCATTATACATACACTGTACAGAAATCATACATTCATTATACATACACTGTACAGCAATCATACCTCCATTATACATACACTGTACAGCAATCATACCTCCATTATACATACACTGTACAGCAATCATACCTCCATTATACATACACTGTACAGCAATCATACCTCCATTATACATACACTGTACAGCAATCATACCTCCATTATACATACACTGTAAAGCAATCATACATTCATTATACACACACTGTACAGCAATCATACCTCCATTATACATACACTGTACAGCAATCATACATTCATTATACATACACTGTACTGAAATCATACATCCATTATACATACACTGTACAGCAAGCATACCTCCATTATACATACACTGTACAGCAATCATACCTCCATTATACATACACTGTACAGCAATCATACATTCATTATACATACACTGTACAGCAATCATACCTCCATTATACATACACTGTACAGCAATCATACATTCATTATACATACACTGTACAGCAATCATACATCCATTATACATACACTGTACAGCAAGCATACCTCCATTATACATACACTGTACAGCAATCATACATTCAGTATACATACACTGTACAGCAATCATACATCCATTATACATACACTGTACAGCAATCATACATTCAGTATACATACACTGTACAGCAATCATACATCCATTATACATACACTGTACAGCAATCATATATTCATTATACATACACTGTACAGCAATCATACCTCCATTATACATACTGTACAGCAATCACACCTCCATTATACATATACTGTACAGAAATCATACATTCATTATACATACACTGTACAGCAATCATACCTCCATTATACATACACTGTACAGCAATCATACCTCCATTATACATACACTGTACAGCAATCATACATTCATTATACATACACTGTACAGCAATCATACATCCATTATACATACACTGTACAGCAAGCATACCTCCATTATACATACACTGTACAGCAATCATACATTCAGTATACATACACTGTACAGCAATCATACATCCATTATACATACACTGTACAGCAATCATACATTCAGTATACATACACTGTACAGCAATCATATATCCATTATACATACACTGTACAGCAATCATATATTCATTATACATACACTGTACAGCAATCATACCTCCATTATACATACACTGTACAGCAATCATACCTCCATTATACATACACTGTACAGAAATCATACATTCATTATACATACACTGTACAGCAATCATACCTCCATTATACATACACTGTACAGCAATCATACCTCCATTATACATACACTGTACAGCAATCATACCTCCATTATACATACACTGTACAGCAATCATACCTCCATTATACATACACTGTACAGCAATCATACCTCCATTATACATACACTGTAAAGCAATCATACATTCATTATACACACACTGTACAGCAATCATACCTCCATTATACATACACTGTACAGCAATCATACATTCATTATACATACACTGTACTGAAATCATACATCCATTATACATACACTGTACAGCAAGCATACCTCCATTATACATACACTGTACAGCAATCATACCTCCATTATACATACACTGTACAGCAATCATACATTCATTATACATACACTGTACAGCAATCATACCTCCATTATACATACACTGTACAGCAATCATACATTCATTATACATACACTGTACAGCAATCATACATCCATTATACATACACTGTACAGCAAGCATACCTCCATTATACATACACTGTACAGCAATCATACATTCAGTATACATACACTGTACAGCAATCATACATCCATTATACATACACTGTACAGCAATCATACATTCAGTATACATACACTGTACAGCAATCATACATCCATTATACATACACTGTACAGCAATCATATATTCATTATACATACACTGTACAGCAATCATACCTCCATTATACATACTGTACAGCAATCATACCTCCATTATACATATACTGTACAGAAATCATACATTCATTATACATACACTGTACAGCAATCATACCTCCATTATACATACACTGTACAGCAATCATACCTCCATTATACATACACTGTACAGCAATCATACCTCCATTATACATACACTGTACAGCAATCATACCTCCATTATACATACACTGTACAGCAATCATACCTCCATTATACATACACTGTACAGCAATCATACCTCCATTATACATACACTGTACAGCAATCATATATTCATTATACATACACTGTACAGCAATCATACCTCCATTATACATACACTGTACAGCAATCATGCCTCCATTATACATACACTGTACAGAAATCATACATTCATTATACATACACTGTACAGCAATCATACCTCCATTATACATACACTGTACAGCAATCATACATCCATTATGCATACACTGTACAGCAATCATACATCCATTATACATACACTGTACATACACTGTACAGCAACCATACCTCCATTATACATACACTGTACAGCAATCATACATTCATTATACATACACTGTACAGCAATCATACCTCCATTATACATACACTGTACAGCAATCATACATACATTATACATACACTGTACAGCAAGCATACCTCCATTATACATACACTGTACAGCAATCATACATTCAGTATACATACACTGTACAGCAATCATACATCCATTATACATACACTGTACAGCAAGCATACCTCCATTATACATACACTGTACAGCAATCATACCTCCATTATACATACACTGTACAGCAATTATACCTCCATTATACATACACTGTACAGAAATCATACATTCATTATACATACACTGTACAGCAATCATACCTCCATTATACATACACTGTACAGCAATCATACATCCATTATACATACACTGTACAGCAATCATACATCCATTATACATACACTGTACAGCAATCATACATCCATTATACATACACTGTACAGCAATCATACATCCATTATACATACACTGTACAGCAATCATACCTCCATTATACATACACTGTACAGCAATCACACATTCATTATACATACACTGTACAGCAATCATACATCCATTATACATACACTGTACAGCAATCATACCTCCATTATACATACACTGTACAGCAATCATACATCCATTATACATACACTGTACAGCAAGCATACCTCCATTATACATACACTGTACAGCAATCATACATTCATTATACATACACTGTACAGCAATCATACATCCATTATACATACACTGTACAGCAAGCATACATTCATTATACATACACTGTGACTGTACAGCAATCATATATCCATTATACATACACTGTACAGCAATCATACATTCATTATACATACACTGTACAGCAATCATACATCCATTATACATACACTGTCTGTACAGCAATCATACATCCATTATACATACACTGTACAGCAATCATACATCCATTTTACATACACTGTACAGCAAGCATACATTCATTATACATACCAAGTGATTGTACAGCAATCATACATCCATTATACATACACTGTACAGCAATCATACATCCATTATACATACACTGTGTCTGTACAGCAATCATACATCCATTATACATACACTGTACAGCACGCATACCTCCATTATACATACACTGTAAAGCAATCATACATTCAGTATACATACACTGTACAGCAATCATACATCCATTATACATACACTGTGACTGTACAGCAATCATACATCCATTATACATACACTGACTGTACAGCAATCATACATCCATTATACAAACACTGACTGTACAGCAATCATACATCCATTATACATACACTATACAGCAAGCGTACCTCCATTATACATACACTGTGACTGTACAGCAATCATACATCCATTATACATACACTGTACAGCAAGCATACCTCCATTATACATACACTGTGACTGTACAGCAATCATACATCCATTATACATACACTGTACAGCAATCATACATCCATTATACATACACTGTACAGCAAGCATACCTCGATTATACATACACTGTACAGCAATCATACCTCCATTATACATACACTGTACAGCAATCATAACTCCATTATACATACACTGTACAGCAATCATACCTCCATTATACATACACTGTACAGCAAGAATACCTCCATTATACATACACTGTACAGCAAGCATACCTCCATTATACATACACTGTACAGCAATCATACATCCATTATAAATACACTGTGACTGTACAGCAATCATACATCCATTATACATACACTGTGACTGTACAGCAAGCATACCTCCATTATACATACACTGTACAGCAATCATACCTCCATTATACATACACTGTACAGCAATCATACCTCCATTATACATACACTGTGCAGAAATCATACATTCATTATACATACACTGTAAAGCAATCATACCTCCATTATACATACACTGTACAGCAATCATACATCCATTATACATACACTGTACAGCAATCATACATTCATTATACATACACTGTACAGCAATCATACCTCCATTATACATACACTGTACAGCAATCATACATTCATTATACATACACTGTACAGCAATCATACATACATTATACATACACTGTACAGCAAGCATACCTCCATTATACATACACTGTACAGCAATCATACATTCAGTATACATACACTGTACAGCAATCATACATCCATTATACATACACTGTACAGCAAGCATACCTCCATTATACATACACTGTACAGCAATCATACCTCCATTATACATACACTGTACAGCAATTATACCTACATTATACATACACTGTACAGAAATCATACATTCATTATACATACACTGTACAGCAATCATACCTCCATTATACATACACTGTACAGCAATCATACATCCATTATACATACACTGTACAGCAATCATACATCCATTATACATACACTGTACAGCAATCATACATCCATTATACATACACTGTACAGCAATCATACATCCATTATACATACACTGTACAGCAATCATACATTCATTATACATACACTGTACAGCAATCGTACCTCCATTATACATACACTGTACAGCAATCATACATTCATTATACATACACTGTACAGCAATCATACCTCTATTATACATACACTGTACAGCAATCATACATTCATTATACATACACTGTACAGCAATCATACATCCATTATACATACACTGTACAGCAAGCATACCTCCATTATACATACACTGTACAGCAATCATACATTCATTATACATACACTGTACAGCAATCATACCTCCATTATACATACACTGTACAGCAATCATACCTCCATTATACATACACTGTACAGCAATCATGCCTCCATTATACATACACTGTACAGAAATCATACATTCATTATACATACACTGTACAGCAATCATACCTCCATTATACATACACTGTACAGCAATCATACATCCATTATGCATACACTGTACAGCAATCATACATCCATTATACATACACTGTACATACACTGTACAGCAACCATACCTCCATTATACATACACTGTACAGCAATCATACATTCATTATACATACACTGTACAGCAATCATACCTCCATTATACATACACTGTACAGCAATCATACATACATTATACATACACTGTACAGCAAGCATACCTCCATTATACATACACTGTACAGCAATCATACATTCAGTATACATACACTGTACAGCAATCATACCTCCATTATACATACACTGTACAGCAATCATACATCCATTATACATACACTGTACAGCAATCATACATCCATTATACATACACTGTACAGCAATCATACCTCCATTATACATACACTGTACAGCAATCACACATTCATTATACATACACTGTACAGCAATCATACATCCATTATACATACACTGTACAGCAATCATACCTCCATTATACATACACTGTACAGCAATCATACATCCATTATACATACACTGTACAGCAAGCATACCTCCATTATACATACACTGTACAGCAATCATACATCCATTATACATACACTGTACAGCAATCATACATCCATTATACATACACTGTACAGCAAGCATACATTCATTATACATACACTGTGACTGTACAGCAATCATATATCCATTATACATACACTGTACAGCAATCATACATTCATTATACATACACTGTACAGCAATCATACATCCATTATACATACACTGTCTGTACAGCAATCATACATCCATTATACATACACTGTACAGCAATCATACATCCATTATACATACACTGTACAGCAATCATACATCCATTTTACATACACTGTACAGCAAGCATACATTCATTATACATACCAAGTGATTGTACAGCAATCATACATCCATTATACATACACTGTACAGCAATCATACATCCATTATACATACACTGTGTCTGTACAGCAATCATACATCCATTATACATACACTGTACAGCACGCATACCTCCATTATACATACACTGTAAAGCAATCATACATTCAGTATACATACACTGTACAGCAATCATACATCCATTATACATACACTGACTGTACAGCAATCATACATCCATTATACATACACTGACTGTACAGCAATCATACATCCATTATACAAACACTGTGACTGTACAGCAATCATACATCCATTATACATACACTGTACAGCAAGCGTACCTCCATTATACATACACTGTGACTGTACAGCAATCATACATCCATTATACATACACTGTACAGCAAGCATACCTCCATTATACATACACTGTGACTGTACAGCAATCATACATCCATTATACATACACTGTACAGCAATCATACATCCATTATGCATACACTGTACAGCAAGCATACCTCGATTATACATACACTGTACAGCAATCATACCTCCATTATACATACACTGTACAGCAATCATAACTCCATTATACATACACTGTACAGCAATCATACCTCCATTATACATACACTGTACAGCAAGAATACCTCCATTATACATACACTGTACAGCAAGCATACCTCCATTATACATACACTGTACAGCAATCATACATCCATTATAAATACACTGTGACTGTACAGCAATCATACATCCATTATACATACACTGTGACTGTACAGCAAGCATACCTCCATTATACATACACTGTACAGCAATCATACCTCCATTATACATACACTGTACAGCAATCATACCTCCATTATACATACACTGTACAGAAATCATACATTCATTATACATACACTGTAAAGCAATCATACCTCCATTATACATACACTGTATAGCAATCATACATCCATTATACATACACTGTACAGCAATCATACATCCATTATACATACACTGTACAGCAACCATACCTCCATTATACATACACTGTACAGCAATCATACATTCATTATACATACACTGTACAGCAATCATACCTCCATTATACATACACTGTACAGCAATCATACATTCATTATACATACACTGTACAGCAATCATACATACATTATACATACACTGTACAGCAAGCATACCTCCATTATACATACACTGTACAGCAATCATACATTCAGTATACATACACTGTACAGCAATCATACATCCATTATACATACACTGTACAGCAAGCATACCTCCATTATACATACACTGTACAGCAATCATACCTCCATTATACATACACTGTACAGCAATTATACCTACATTATACATACACTGTACAGAAATCATACATTCATTATACATACACTGTACAGCAATCATACCTCCATTATACATACACTGTACAGCAATCATACATCCATTATACATACACTGTACAGCAATCATACATCCATTATACATACACTGTACAGCAATCATACCTCCATTATACATACACTGTACAGCAATCACACATTCATTATACATACACTGTACAGCAATCATACCTCCATTATACATACACTGTACAGCAATCATACATCCATTATACATACACTGTACAGCAAGCATACCTCAATTATACATACACTGTACAGCAATCATACATTCACTATACATACACTGTACAGCAATCATACATCCATTATACATACACTGTACAGCAATCATACATCCATTATACATACACTGTACAGCAAGCATACCTCCATTATACATACACTGTACAGCAATCATACATCCATTATACATACACTGTACAGCAATCATACATTCATTATACATACACTGTACAGCAATCGTACCTCTATTATACATACACTGTACAGCAAGCATACCTCCATTATACATACACTGTACAGCAATCATACATTCATTATACATACACTGTACAGCAATCATACCTCTATTATACATACACTGTACAGCAATCATACATTCATTATACATACACTGTACAGCAATCATACATCCATTATACATACACTGTACAGCAAGCATACCTCCATTATACATACACTGTACAGCAATCATACATTCATTATACATACACTGTACAGCAATCATACATCCATTATACATACACTGTACAGCAAGCATACATTCATTATACATACACTGTGACTGTACAGCAATCATATATCCATTATACATACACTGTACAGCAATCATACATTCATTATACATACACTGTACAGCAATCATACATCCATTATACATTCACTGTGTCTGTACAGCAATCATACATCCATTATACATACACTGTACAGCAATCATACATCCATTATACATACACTGTACAGCAATCATACATCCATTATACATACACTGTACAGCAAGCATACCTCCATTATACATACACTGTGACTGTACAGCAATCATACATCCATTATACATACACTGTACAGCAATCATACATCCATTATACATACACTGTACAGCAAGCATACCTCGATTATACATACACTGTACAGCAATCATACCTCCATTATACATACACTGTACAGCAATCATACCTCCATTATACATACACTGTACAGCAATCATACCTCCATTATACATACACTGTACAGCAAGCATACCTCAATTATACATACACTGTACAGCAATCATACATTCACTATACATACACTGTACAGCAATCATACATCCATTATACATACACTGTACAGCAATCATACATCCATTATACATACACTGTACAGCAAGCATACCTCCATTATACATACACTGTACAGCAATCATACATCCATTATACATACACTGTACAGCAATCATACATTCATTATACATACACTGTACAGCAATCGTACCTCTATTATACATACACTGTACAGCAAGCATACCTCCATTATACATACACTGTACAGCAATCATACATTCATTATACATACACTGTACAGCAATCATACCTCTATTATACATACACTGTACAGCAATCATACATTCATTATACATACACTGTACAGCAATCATACATCCATTATACATACACTGTACAGCAAGCATACCTCCATTATACATACACTGTACAGCAATCATACATTCATTATACATACACTGTACAGCAATCATACATCCATTATACATACACTGTACAGCAAGCATACATTCATTATACATACACTGTGACTGTACAGCAATCATATATCCATTATACATACACTGTACAGCAATCATACATTCATTATACATACACTGTACAGCAATCATACATCCATTATACATTCACTGTGTCTGTACAGCAATCATACATCCATTATACATACACTGTACAGCAATCATACATCCATTATACATACACTGTACAGCAATCATACATCCATTATACATACACTGTACAGCAAGCATACCTCCATTATACATACACTGTGACTGTACAGCAATCATACATCCATTATACATACACTGTACAGCAATCATACATCCATTATACATACACTGTACAGCAAGCATACCTCGATTATACATACACTGTACAGCAATCATACCTCCATTATACATACACTGTACAGCAATCATACCTCCATTATACATACACTGTACAGCAATCATACCTCCATTATACATACACTGTACAGCAAGAATACCTCCATTATACATACACTGTACAGCAAGCATACCTCCATTATACATAAACTGTGACTGTACAGCAATCATACATCCATTATACATACACTGTACAGCAAGCATACCTCCATTATACATACACTGTACAGCAATCATACATCCATTATAAATACACTGTGACTGTACAGCAATCATACATCCATTATACATACACTGTGACTGTACAGCAAGCATACCTCCATTATACATACACTGTACAGCAATCATACCTCCATTATACATACACTGTACAGCAATCATACCTCCATTATACATACACTGTACAGCAATCATACATCCATTATACATACACTGTACAGCAATCATACATCCATTATACATACACTGTACAGCAATCATACCTCCATTATACATACACTGTACAGCAATCACACATTCATTATACATACACTGTACAGCAATCATACCTCCATTATACATACACTGTACAGCAATCATACATCCATTATACATACACTGTACAGCAAGCATACCTCCATTATACATACACTGTACAGCAATCATACATTCAGTATACATACACTGTACAGCAATCATACATCCATTATACATACACTGTACAGCAAGCATACCTCCATTATACATACACTGTACAGCAAGCATACCTCCATTATACATACACTGTACAGCAATCATACATCCATTATACATACACTGTACAGCAAGCATACCTCCATTATACATACACTGTACAGCAATCATACATTCATTATACATACACTGTACAGCAATCATACCTCTATTATACATACACTGTACAGCAATCATACATTCATTATACATACACTGTACAGCAATCATACATCCATTATACATACACTGTACAGCAAGCATACCTCCATTATACATACACTGTACAGCAATCATACATTCATTATACATACACTGTACAGCAATCATACATCCATTATACATAGTTACATAGTTACATATAGTTAGTATGGTTGAAAAAAGACATACGTCCATCAAGTCCAACCAGGGGATTGAAGGGAAGGATGTAAGGGGATAAGGGAAAGGGATGTAGTTTTATAATTCTGCATAAGCATTAATGTTATTTTGTTCCAGGAATGTATCTAACCCTGCTTTAAAGCTGTTAATTGTTCCTGCTGTGACCAGTTCCTGAGGTAGACCGTTCCATAAATTCACAGTCCTCACGGTAAAGAAGGCGTGCCGCCCCTTTAGACTAAACCTTTTCTTCTCCAGACGGAGGGAGTGCCCCCTCGTCCTTTGGGGGGGTTTAACCTGGAACAGTTTTTCTCCATATTTTTTGTATGGGCCATTTATATACTTATATACGTTTATCATATCCCCCCTTAAACGTCTCTTCTCAAGACTAAACAATTGTAACTCCTTTAATCGCTCCTCATAGCTAAGATGTTCCATGCCCCATATTAGTTTAGTCGCGCGTCTCTGCACCCTTTCCAACTCCGCAGTGTCCCTTTTATGAACAGGCGACCAAAACTGAACAGCATATTCCAGGTGAGGCCGTACCAATGCTTTATAAAGGGGGAGTATTATGTCCCTGTCCCTTGAGTCCATGCCTCTTTTGATACATGACAATATCCTGCCGGCTTTGGAAGCAGCAGCCTGACATTGTGCTATTCTGTAGTCTGTGATCTACAAGTACACCCAGATCCTTCTCTACCAGTGACTCTGCCAGTTTAATCCCCCCTAAGACATACGACGCATGCAGGTTATTAGTACCCAGATGCATAACTTTACATTTATCCACATTGAACATCATTTGCCAAGTGGATGCCCAGACACTTAGTCTATCCAAGTCATCTTGTAACTTATGCACATCCTCTATAGACTGTACTGTGCTACAAAGCTTGGTGTCATCTGCAAAGATAGAAACAGAGCTGTTAATACCATCCTCTATATCATTGATAAATAAATTAAACAACAGCGGGCCCAGTACTGAACCTTGGGGTACACCACTAATAACCGGGGACCAATCAGAGTACGAATCATTGACCACCACTCTCTGGGTACGATCCATGAGCCAGTGTTCAATCCAGTTACAAACTAAAGTTTCCAAGCCCAAGGACCTTAACTTACCTGTCAGACGTCTATGAGGGACAGTATCAAACGCTTTGGCAAAATCCAGAAACACTATATCCACAGCCATTCCTCTGTCAAGGCTTCTACTCACCTCTTCATAAAAGCAAATTAGATTGGTTTGACAACTTCTATCCTTAGTAAACCCATGCTGGCTATCACTTATAATACTATTATCCCCTATGTATTCCTGTATGTAATCCCTTATAAGTCCTTCAAACAATTTACCCACAATGCACGTTAGACTTACCGGTCTATAATTGCCTGGCGAAGACCTAGAGCCCTTCTTGAAGATTGGTACCACATTAGCCTTGCGCCAGTCCCTTGGCACAATACCAGACACCAGAGAATCTCTAAATATCATGAACAAGGGTACAGATATTACTGAACTTACCTCTCTAAGAACTCTTGGGTGTAGTCCATCCGGCCCTGGAGATTTGCTTACATTTACTTTACTTAACTTACCTTGTACCATCTCTACATTAAGCCAGTTCAATACATTATATGATGTGTTACCAGCACTGACCTGGCCAATGTCAGCTCCTTCTTCCATAGTATATACAGAACTAAAGAACCCATTCAGTAGCTCCGCCTTCTCTTGATCGCACGTGACAACCTCCCCATTATCATTATTAAGGGGTCCTACATGCTCTGCCCTTGGTTTTTTTGTATTTATATATCTAAAAAAATATTTAGGATTAGTTTTGCTTTCTTCGGCCACCTGTCTCTCATTTTGAATTTTTGCTATTTTTATTACATTTTTACAGATTTTATTAAGCTCCTTGTACTGTTTAAATGTTATAGCTGACCCATCAGATTTGTATTTTTTGAAGGCTATTTTTTTGTTGTTTATTGCTCTTTTAACCTCATTTGTCAGCCATGTAGGATTTAGTTTTAATCGTTTATATTTGTTCCCCTTTGGTATATATTTAGCTGTATAGTTATTTAGAGTCGATTTAAAGATGTCCCATTTACCTTCTGCATCAGCATTTGAGAACACCTCCCCCAGTCTATGTCCTGTAGTGCAGCCCTCAACCCAGGGAAGTTTGCCTTTTTAAAGTTATATGTTTTTGCTTTCCCCGTCTGTCTTTGTTTTCTACATTTTAAGTCAAAAGTAACTATATTGTGGTCGCTATTACCAAGGTTTTCCCGCACAGTTACATTACCAACCAGCTCTGCGTTGTTGGAAATGATCAGATCCAACAAGGCATCACTTCTTGTTGGGTCCTCCACAAACTGGCCCATAAAATTATCCTGCAATAAATTTAGGAATTGTCGCCCCTTTGTAGTTTTAGCCAACCCCCGGCCCCAATCTATATCTGGATAGTTAAAATCTCCCATTATTACCACTGTACCTGCCCGGGCGGCCCTCTCTATTTGTTTATACAGCCGACCTTCTATCTCTTCAGTGATATTAGGGGGTCTGTAGATTACACCAAATATAATTTTTTCAGTATTTCCCTCCTTTTGTAATTCTACCCACAGTGATTCCACCTCCTCAGAATCATCACACACTATGGCATCGTTCACACTGACTTTCATACCACTTCTTACATACAGACAGACTCCACCACCTTTTCTGTTCATTCTATCCTTGCGAAACAATGTAAACCCCTGCAGATTGACAGCCCAGTCATGTGAGGAGTCCAGCCATGTCTCAGTGACCCCAACTATATCAATATGTTCCTCCAGTATCAAGGCCTCAAGCTCCCCCATTTTATTTGCTAGGCTTCTGGCATTTGTGAACATACACTTTACATTTCCATTAAGTTTTACACATATAGTCTCACTAATGGGATTTTCAGAGTTATTGGGGTTAATGGCATTTTTTGAGTTATAAGGGCTAATTGTACTATTTAAGTTATTGGGGCTAATGGGATTTTTTGAGTTATTGGGTCTAACGTTATTTAAGTTATTGGGGCTAATGGGATTTTTTGCGTTATTGCGTCTAACGTTGTTATTTAAGTTATTGGGGCTAACAGTATTTTTTGAGTTAATGGGGCTTATTGTAGTTATTGAGTTATTGGGGCTAATGGAATTTTTTGAATTATTGGGATTACAATTTTTCGGGCTACATTTATTTTTACAGCTGGTTTGTAACGCATGAATCTCCTTATCCACTGTTCTTAACCTCCCCCCACAGGACTCCTCTCCACCCGCCATTATGTCCTGACCCCTCTCTAACCTATCCATCCCACTGTCTGCTTTCTTTGCTTTATTATCCTCCCCCCACTCACCTAGTTTAAATACTCAGCCACCCCTTCCAGGATTCTCTCCCCCAGCACAGAAGACCCCCTTCCATTCAGGTGCAAATTATCCGTAGAATAGAGTTTGTACCCCAATGAAAAGTCAGCCCAGTGCTCTAAAAACCCAAACCCTTCCCCCTCACACCACGACTTAAGCCATGCATTTAACTCCCTAAGCTCCCGCTGTCTTTCCTGCGATGCGCATGGCACAGGAAGTATTCCAGAGAACACAACCTTAGAGGTCCTTCCCTTCAGCTTGGCACCTAGTTCCTTGTAATTATTCTTCAAGGACCTCCACCTACCATGTATTCTGTCGTTGGTTCCCACATGGACCACGACAGCTGGGTCATCCCCAGCCCCCCCTAGTAATTTGTCCACCCTTTCCACCACATGCCGAACCCTGGCACCAGGGAGACAGCAAACCATTCGGTTGAGGTGGTCTTGGCGACAAATTATTCTATCCGTCTTCCTGATTATAGAGTCCCCTACCACAACTAACTGTCTTGGCCTACCTGCATTACCATCCCCCACACTACTAGTTGAG
Source organism: Hyla sarda (assembly GCF_029499605.1). NCBI lineage: Eukaryota > Metazoa > Chordata > Amphibia > Anura > Hylidae > Hyla > Hyla sarda. The sequence goes on from NW_026607596.1 coordinate 712,935, forward strand.
CTGTTCCCCCGGCTGTTAGGGAGACCAGTATCCACTAGGGTTGCCATCTCTGATACTGAGGCCCTCGCATCATTGCCCAACTTGGCAATTTTACTTGGGAGATCAGAAGCAGAAGTGACCTTCCTTTTCCTTGCCCCCTTTCCAGTCCCTCTAACTACATTAACCCAGCTCCCTACTTGGGCCTCCTGGCTAGTTTCTCCAACCTCCATTTCTACCCCACTAACTGCTTGCTCTGTAAGATTGTCAATCGCCCTCAATGTTGCATTTTGCTCCTCTAGATCTCTAATACGAGCTTCCAGGTGGGCAACATGCTCACATTTGTCACAGCGGTATTCACCCTGAAGCTGCTGCTCCAGAGATGTATACATGTGGCACAATGTGCACTGAAGAAAACCTCCACTCCTGCTGTCCATATCCTTGGTGACAAACAGCTGTTATTAACTATTAAGAAAAACTACTTTTATCAAGGGAGTGTAATACTTACAGTTACAGTGGGTCCTGCTTACAACTCCTGCTTTTTAAACTTCTGCTTATAAAACTTCTCAAATGTAACACTTAATAATACCACACTTTAGAATCCAGACCCAGCTTCAGCTAGACTCAGTCAGAGCAGGACAACTGTACAGCAAGCATACATTCATTATACATACACTGTGACTGTACAGCAATCATATATCCATTATACATACACTGTACAGCAATCATACATTCATTATACATACACTGTACAGCAATCATACATCCATTATACATTCACTGTGTCTGTACAGCAATCATACATCCATTATACATACACTGTACAGCAATCATACATTCATTATACATACACTGTACAGCAATCATACCTCCATTATACATACACTGTACAGCAATCATACATCCATTATACATACACTGTACAGCAAGCATACCTCCATTATACATACACTGTGACTGTACAGCAATCATACATCCATTATACATACACTGTACAGCAATCATACATCCATTATACATACACTGTACAGCAATCATACATCCATTATACATACACTGTACAGCAAGCATACCTCCATTATACATACACTGTGACTGTACAGCAATCATACATCCATTATACATACACTGTACAGCAATCATACATCCATTATACATACACTGTACAGCAAGCATACCTCGATTATACATACACTGTACAGCAATCATACCTCGATTATACATACACTGTACAGCAATCATACCTCCATTATACATACACTGTACAGCAATCATACCTCCATTATACATACACTGTACAGCAAGAATACCTCCATTATACATACACTGTACAGCAAGCATACCTCCATTATACATAAACTGTGACTGTACAGCAATCATACATCCATTATACATACACTGTACAGCAAGCATACCTCCATTATACATACACTGTACAGCAATCATACATCCATTATAAATACACTGTGACTGTACAGCAATCATACATCCATTATACATACACTGTGACTGTACAGCAAGCATACCTCCATTATACATACACTGTACAGCAATCATACCTCCATTATACATACACTGTACAGCAATCATACCTCCATTATACATACACTGTACAGAAATCATACATTCATTATACATACACTGTACAGCAATCATACCTCCATTATACATACACTGTACAGCAATCATACATCCATTATACATACACTGTACAGCAATCATACATCCATTATACATACACTGTACAGCAACCATACCTCCATTATACATACACTGTACAGCAATCATACATTCATTATACATACACTGTACAGCAATCATACCTCCATTATACATACACTGTACAGCAATCATACATTCATTATACATACACTGTACAGCAATCATACATACATTATACATACACTGTACAGCAAGCATACCTCCATTATACATACACTGTACAGCAATCATACATTCAGTATACATACACTGTACAGCAATCATACATCCATTATACATACACTGTACAGCAAGCATACCTCCATTATACATACACTGTACAGCAATCATACCTCCATTATACATACACTGTACAGCAATTATACCTCCATTATACATACACTGTACAGAAATCATACATTCATTATACATACACTGTACAGCAATCATACCTCCATTATACATACACTGTACAGCAATCATACATCCATTATACATACACTGTACAGCAATCACACATTCATTATACATACACTGTACAGCAATCATACCTCCATTATACATACACTGTACAGCAATCATACATCCATTATACATACACTGTACAGCAAGCATACCTCCATTATACATACACTGTACAGCAATCATACATTCAGTATACATACACTGTACAGCAATCATACATCCATTATACATACACTGTACAGCAAGCATACCTCCATTATACATACACTGTACAGCAAGCATACCTCCATTATACATACACTGTACAGCAATCATACATCCATTATACATACACTGTACAGCAAGCATACCTCCATTATACATACACTGTACAGCAATCATACATCCATTATACATACACTGTACAGCAATCATACATTCATTATACATACACTGTACAGCAATCATACCTCTATTATACATACACTGTACAGCAATCATACATTCATTATACATACACTGTACAGCAATCATACATCCATTATACATACACTGTACAGCAAGCATACCTCCATTATACATACACTGTACAGCAATCATACATTTATTATACATACACTGTACAGCAATCATACATCCATTATACATACACTGTACAGCAATCATACATCCATAATGCATACACTGTACAGCAATCATACATCCATTATACATACACTGTACAGCAAGCATACCTCCATTATACATACACTGTACAGCAATCATACATTCATTATACATACACTGTACAGCAATCATACATCCATTATACATACACTGTACAGCAATCATACATTCATTATACATACACTGTACAGCAATCATACATCCATTATACATACACTGTACAGCAATCATACATCCATTATACATACACTGTACAGCAATCATAAATCCATTATACATACACTGTACAACAATCATACCTCCATTATACATACACTGTACAGCAAGCATACCTCCATTATACATACAGTGTACAGCAATCATACATCCATTATACATACACTGTACAGCAATCATAAATCCATTATTCATACACTGTACAGCAATCATACATCCATTATACATACACTGTACAGCAATCATACATCCATTATACATACACTGTACAGCAAGCATACATTCATAATACATACACAGTGACTGTACAGCAATCATACATCCATTATACATACACTGTACAGCAATCATACATTCATTATACATACACTGTACAGCAATCCTACATCCATTATACATACACTGTGTCTGTACAGCAATCATACATCCATTATACATACACTGTACAGCAAGCATACCTCCATCATACATACACTGTACAGCAATCATACATTCAGTATACATACACTGTACAGCAATCATACATTCATTATACATACACTGTACAGCAAGCATGCCTCCATTATACATACACTGTACAGCAAGCATACCTCCATTATACATACACTGTACAGCAATCATACATCCATTATACATACACTGTACAGCAAGCATACCTCCATTATACATACACTGTACAGCAATCATACATTCATTATACATACACTGTACAGCAATCATACATCCATTATACATACATCGTACAGCAATCATACATCCATTATACATACACTGTACAGCAAGCATACCTCCATTATACATACACTGTACAGCAAGCATACCTCCATTATACATACACTGTACAGCAATCATACATTCATTATACATACACTGTACAGCAATAATACATCCATTATACATACACTGTACAGCAATCATACATTCATTATACATACACTGTACAGCAATCATACATCCATTATACATACACTGTACAGCAAGCATACCTCCATTATACATACACTGTACAGCAATCATACATTCATTATACATACACTGTACAGCAATCATACATCCATTATACATACACTGTACAGCAATCATACATTCATTATACATACACTGTACAGCAATCATACATCCATTATACATACACTGTACAGCAATCATACATCCATTATACATACACTGTACAGCAATCATACATCCATTATACATACACTGTACAGCAATCATACCTCCATTATACATTGTGCAGCAATCATACATCCATTATACATACACTGTACAGCAATCATACATCCATTATACATACACTGACTGTACAGCAATCATACATCCATTATACATACACTGTGACTGTATAGCAATCATACATCCATCATACATACACTGTACAGCAAGCATACCTCCATTATACATAAACTGTACAGCAATCATACATCCATTATACATACACTGTGACTGTACAGCAATCATACATCCATTATACATACACTATACAGCAAGCATACCTCCATTATACATACACTGTACAGCAAGCATACCTCCATTATACATACACTGTACAGCAAGCATACCTCCATTATACATACACTGTATAGCAATCATACCTCCATTATACATACACTGTACAGCAAGCATACCTCTATTATACATACACTGTACAGCAATCATACCTCCATTATACATACACTGTGACTGTACAGCAATCATACATCCAATCCATTAATAATGGATTGGATGTATGATTGTTGTACAGTCACAGACACAGTGTATGTATAATGGATGTATGATTGCTGTACAGTGTATGTATAATGGACAGGGCTGTCTTTAATTTTGATTGGACCCTGGGCAAGCAATTTTTTTGGGGGGCCCCCCGGTCCCCCACCCCCATCCCACACACACTCGGGATCAGTACAGGATCAGTAATGTAATGTATGTACACAGTGACCTCACCAGCAGAATAGTGAGTACAGCTCTGGAGAGAAGGTGTGTTCTGCTGAGCTCCAGAGTTTCCCAGAGAAGCAGTGATTTTCTTCCACCCCTCCCCAGGTGTGTGGCAGACACCTGGGTAGGTTTTCCTGCTATGGAGCCCCGTTAAGCTGGGGCTTCATCTTGCACCCCCCCCCCCGTTCTCGGCTGGCGGGGTGTGCAAAGGAAAATGCAACAGCCAGTAGTCAGGATGGGGTGAGGAGATCCACCAGGGTCCACAGCCATGTGGGGCCCCCTCCCCCGACCTCAGCTGGGAGCTGCAAAGCTTCCAGCAGAAGCTCATCCAGGCAGCGGAGTGGAAAGACTGCATCATAGTTACATAGTTACATAGTTAGTATGGTTGAAAAAAGACATACGTCCATCAAGTCCAACCAGGGGATTGAAGGGAAGGATGTAAGGGGATAAGGGAAAGGGATGTAGTTTTATAATTCTGCATAAGCTTTAATGTTATTTTGTTCCAGGAATGTATCTAACCCTGTTTTAAAGCTGTTAATTGTTCCTGCTGTGACCAGTTCCTGAGGTAGACCGTTCCATAAATTCACAGTCCTCACGGTAAAGAAGGCGTGCCGCCCCTTTAGACTAAACCTTTTCTTTTCCAGACGGAGGGAGTGCCCCCTCGTCCTTTGGGGGGGTTTAACCTGGAACAGTTTTTCTCCATATTTTTTGTATGGGCCATTAATATACTTATATACGTTTATCATATCCCCATATCCAGCCTGTTTCCTCAGAACCCCAGCAATGGGGGGTAAAGGGGCCCAAAGAATCCCTGGCCAGCTTTGGGTCCAAAATCCAGGCCAAGATGGCTCAGTATGAACAGCTCGGAAAACAACTAAGAGGCCTCAGAGAGGAGCTGAAGTTTGCAAGACTGTTGAGACCCAATTAGCTCCGAGCAGGCTATAACTACCCCTCCCCCTTACTACAATAATTAATTAAATAATAACTGACACAACAACAATTCAACTTTTCCGTGGGTGGGGATCGGCCACAGCTTTATTTATAAAATTACTTATATAAATAACAATTTAACTGTAACAAAGACACCGATTGGCTTCTTGCCAACCCGAGAGGTGCTGCCACACTATCCTGTGTGGAGGTCTACCCCGGGTTGACCCCGCTTTCACCGTCTTCTTACCGCCAAGCTGTGACTTACAATAAACAGAGATACAAAAAGGGAGGGAGGGAGGGCAAAACTCCGGGTCCTGGGCAGATTGAGGGGGGAAGGGAGGCACCACAGCTATAAATACCCAGGGGAGGGCCTTTGAAAGCCCGGGAAACTATTAGACCCCTGATTGGTGCACTCCTTCCCCCCCACCCATGGGACATACCACTATAGTTAGCAACAAGTTTTTACAGGCGGGGGAGGGGGCTAAAAAACATTGCCTGTATATTTCTTAACCCCTTAACTGCTCACCAGTCAGGGGGCAAGCTAGTTATGCACAGCTTGCCCCTCCAGACTGTTGAGACCCAATTAGCTCCGAGCTGGCTATAACTACCCCTCCCCCTTACTACAATAATTAATTAAATAATAACTGACACAACAACAATTCAACTTTTCCGTGGGTGGGGATCGGCCACAGCTTTATTTATAAAATTACTTATATAAATAACAATTTAACTGTAACAAAGACACCGATTGGCTTCTTGCCAACCCAAGAGGTGCTGCCACACTGTCCTGTGTGGAGGTCTACCCCGGGTTGACCCCACTTTCACCGTCCACCCAAGAGATACTGGATAGCCAACACCTGGGGCCAACTCAGCCCCCCGAACACACCCAACACATTTCCTCTCCAGGAAAGTCGCCCAACACATTTCCTCTCCAGGAAATTCTCCCAACACATAACCTCTCCAGGAAATCCGAGGTACCTGCCGCCAGGTCCTATGTTTTTGCATTTTATTTTATTTTTTGTAATTTTTATTTTTTTTGTATTCACTAACTCTTGTGTGAACTAATTTCTCAGACTCGCCCATACACCGAAGAGTGCCGCAGCACTCGCACCACCTTGCGGAAAGCCGCTCGCAAAACAAAAACACATGTGGGAAACATCAAACTGGGCGAAAATAGCAACGCAACAAGCAGATCGCCCGCGCCCCACGCGCTGCGCTACCCTCTCCGGAAACTGAGCCCTCTCCGCCGACACCGACACAAAAAGAGAGCGAATCCCAAACTCACAACACCCCCTCCTACAAAGAGAAGCCAAAACCCAAAACAGACAATCGAGGGCGGGGAGCATAAAAGAAAAAGAGGTGGGGAGGGGAGGCCCCCACCGCAGTCCAATCAACAATAGGACGACAACAGGAAAAAACAGTCATTCGTGGACCCTCATGCAGCACAAGCTGTGTGTCCCAGATCGCCTAAGCAATCTCGGACCGACGGACCTGAAAACGCACAAAATAGGCACCCAAAAAACACATCAGACACCCAAGTGTCATGGAAGGAGACGAGGAGAAAGAAAGTGCCCCATCCACCTAGCCCCGAAAAAAGCCAGCGCAAAACCTCGGATCAGAAAAAACGACGCAAAAGCGACAACCAAAAATCCGACCCACAGCCGCCACCAAGCGACCCAAAAACTGATAGGAAAAAATGGTCGCCGACAGCAAGGCCACCCGCTCACGGGCCCAGCCCCTAGGTATACACCAACATCCCACCAACCGCAAAGCAGAAAAGAAAAATCACCCCCCGTCATGCGGCAACCTCACCCCACTGGATCGCAGCACAGTGGGAAAGCACCCTTTTTTTTTTTTTTTTTTTTGCACTGAGTAGTAGGTGATTCACATGAACAGGTGAAGATACCCAGCGTCACATACTAAGAATGTTAATTGGATACATGCAGAATACAGCCCAAATCTCGAACATCCTTGGATAGGAGACACAGCAGTTAACTTATTTTATCACAGCCTATCAAAACGAAATAGGAAGTCAAACAGCAGAACCTTGTAGGTACAAAAAACAAAACCCCTATCCACAGACACACTTGGAACCTTCGGGACCCTCCTTGACTGTAGACATCCCGGCCTCCACACCAACCCCAACTACTCGCAAGCGCCTCACCGTGAGTGCGACCAAGTCGCAGGAGCCACTAAAGCGGACCAAGAAATACACCAATCTCCACGATGACCCACAGGCCGAAAATTTAACCACAACTGTATCACTCAGTCCTACCCCGGGACCCGAACCCGAGGTGGTCTCCCATTCCACAGCCACATGAGCAAACCTTCCGACTCCACCCGAGGGAGCAACCTCCGGAACCACTGCCAGAGAACGGGACAAAGCGTCAACACCCAATACCGACCCCAGGGAGTACAGCCGCAAAATAAACCTTATCTCCAAACAGCGAAGCACTAGGTGCAACAAGCCGAGCGCAGGAAGAAAGCCGAAATAAAGAAATAATAACAGTGACAACGCCCCAAATGTCAGACCGACAAAACGCCCCCGATCACTCAAATCACACCCAAAAAAGAAAAGCATCACCAAATTATAGCGCAATCAAGCACAGGGGCCACGCCAACCCACACAGTACCGTTACAATCCTAGAACATGAACTGCCGAAGCAAGCACCCAAAGTCCCACAACCAACACCAAAGGAAAAAGCGCAAACAAAAAACCCAAGCATGGCAGAAACCCACTGACTACCAAGACACCCAGTAGTAAACCACCCTGCAGCACCACTGGAAAACCAAAACACCACACCAACAACCAACCAAACCAGCCACACCCGGGAACAGAGCGAGCTCTCCATGAGCTGCAACGGGGGACTGAAAGCAGGCCTGTCCACTGCATCACGCCTGAAAAAAACCCAACCAACCGGAACGTCAGCCCTTAGTGCACCAGGGGCACATATGCGGGGGCACAGATACCACACACCCTCGGCGGCCAGAGACAACCTGCAGGAAAAAACTCCGCCCTGAACCACATTCCACGTGGAACATTCAGTAAACCAGCAAGGACCGGAACCGGGGCACATAGCGAGCCCTGAAGAAACCAAAACAGAGAAAACGCAATTACTCCCTGACCATAGGAAAGCAGCAAACCAAGGCCAACAAGGCATGCGGAAGACATGCTAATCTCCTCAAAATCGTTCCAATTTTAACATACATGCTGCCGAAGCGAGCACAAAATATGGACGCTTCACAAATTTGCATGTCAGCCTTGCAGCAACAAACCACACCCCAACAAGTGTAGAGCACAGGAGAATCACCCTCCGGAATACCACCACGAACAGAAGAAACCACACAGGCAAGACAAACGGAGACACAAGCAAAACCTACCCCCAGAGACTCAAGCGAAACCTACCCTCCGCCACATCAGCCAAAGCACCCAGCACGACATACAGGAGTCCCATGCCTACATGAGATTGGGCGAAACAGGAAAAAACAGCAGACAAATATACTAGGACAATGGAGCAGCGGAGAGAGACTACAACTTAAGATGGAGAGATAAACCAAACAAAGGGGGAGAAAACCCAAAGAAACAAAACCGTGACTGGGTGGCAGCCACTGATTCAGGAAAAGGAACATGCCTACGGGAGCTAAGTCAGCAAAACCCCGGCCACCTAGAGCGTAAGGCCAAAAGACCACACACCCAAGCGCGCACCGCAGAAAATGATACCCTACCAAAGCACCCCGTCAAGAAGAGACGTACCCAACTCACAACCAGAGACCAACACAGATATACACCCATATCCGAGACCCAAACTCAACAAACACACGGGAACAAAAGGACGAACACTACACAGACGTAGCAATAAGCACACAAACCAGGGAAGGGGCAAAGCCCCACATCAGAAGACTCACCAATTCCAGAAAATGGAGAAGCACAACAGAGGGAGGAACCACTTCACCACCGCCGCAGGCGTGGGACAAGGCACGCTGGAGACCGCCGGGTCGCGGGCACTCGGCCGCCGCACGGAACGGCGCCGGAAACCACGCCGGGAAAACAGCAGTAGAGGACTCTGAGGGAGAACCCTGCGGGAAGAACCGAAACACCTACTCCCCGCAGGTGAACAGAAGGCCCAAAAAACACCGCCTGTGCCGCCCCCCAGGACCAGAGCGAGAGCGGCGACAAATACGTCTATGCCCCCATCCGGCCCCAGAGGGGGGAAGAGCAACACAAAATCAGGGGAGCACTCCCTACCCCTCCACGGGGGGCATTGGAGAGGCAGGAGGAAGGAGGACAGCAGTGGCAGCAGTGGGGGAAGGGGGGGGGTGTGGAACTCGGGGCAGAGAGGTGATGGGGAGGCGTGGGGGGGGCGCAATGGATGCAAGAACCATGGGGAGCACTGGAAGAGCACGAGGAAAAAGGGGGAGGGGCAGCAGCAGCAGTGGGCAGGGGGGGAGTGCTAGTGTGGTGGGGGTAAGGAGCCGGGCAATGGAGTGGGGACGGTATGAGTGCTCATATAGTTGGCGTTGTGATCTGAAGCTGTCCGCAGTACCATTGTCGTTTCGATCAGAGTTTGAGATCGCTGTTTTTCATATTTACGGTATAAAAAGGGGTCAAAAATACGCTATTTTGGACTGTGAAATTTATTTATTCAAGTAATATTACTTATTTATGTATTTTATTCATTAATTAATAAATTTGTAATGTTTTTTTTTTTTTTTTTTTTATATTATACACGTACGCCATAGACGGAGCGCCTTAAATGACTATATTTATTAATTAATTTTTTTAATTAATTAATTAATTTATTTATTTTTTTATACTACGGACATGTAGGCACGTGGCGATACCACACATGTGTATGTTGTTGTAATATACAGTATTTTATGTATTATTATTTTATTTATAGATTTTAATTTTTTATCATTACTATTATGGTATTTTTCTTTTCTTTTCTTTTTCTTTTTTTTTTTTTATTATTAATTTTTATTTTTTATTTTATTTTATGATGTGGAAAAGGGGGGTGATCAAACGTGTAAAATTGCAAGGGTTAAAAGATCTTTATTAACTTAACTATTCAAATACTTCAACAGTTTTTTTTTTTTTTTTTTTTTTGCAATGCTATAGCTCCCCTAGGAGCTATAACACTGCACACACTGAACCTGACACCGATCACTTGCCATGTAGTAACATGGCAATGATCGGTGTTATCAATGATTGATTGCTCAAGCCTGAATTTCAGGCTTGGAGCAATCAATTGAGGAGCGGACGCGCAGGAGGCAGGTGAGTGACCCTCCTGCTGCGTCCCAGCTGATCGGGACATCACGATTTTATCGCGATGGTCCCAATCAGCCCGCTGAGCAGCCGGGATGCGTTCAATTACATTTTCAGACGCGGCGATGACTTTGATCGCCGCGTCTGAAAAGGTGATGCCGGACATCTGCCAGATCGGCGATGTCCGGCATTATCAGGGGTCCTGGTCGCTAATAGCAACTGGGACCCAACAGCTATAATTCGCGCTCACTATGTGAGCGCGGATTATAGCTGGGGACGCGCAAATGGACGTTAATAAACGTCCATTTGCGCAAACGTTAAAGGGGGTTAAAACAGCAGCAGCCACCCAGGGGCCGCCACCTCCAGAGCGGAGGGGACAAACAGGCGGGAGGGGGGGTTATGGTAAGGACCGCAACAGGGGGGGGGGAGGCAGACGAAGGGGACCGCAACAGGGGGGAAAAAAGAGACGGACGGGGCAAGTAGGTAATCAGAGCCTGCTCCAGGAGCACCCAGGAGAGAGGGATCAAAGTACAGGCAGGGGAGAGGGCAAAAGAACGGGACAGGGCTCAAAGGGATTACAGTGGGAAAGGAGGGCAGGACTGATAAGAGGTCCGCCAGCCTCCTGAACCCGCCAAGGGTGCAACAGGAGGGGAGGCCAGCTCAGCCACAAGGGAGCATGCCAGCCCTCACCCATCTGCTCCATCCAGGCCACAAATAAGGGGCAGACACATACCAGCCAGCAGTCAAAACTCCGGGTCCTGGGCAGATTGAGGGGGAAAGGGAGGCACCACAGCTATAAATACCCAGGGGAGGGCCCCTGAAAGCCCGGGAAACTATTAGACCCCTGATTGGTGCACTCCTTCCCCCCCACCCATGGGACATACCACTATAGTTAGCAACAAGTTTTTACAGGCGGGGGAGGGGGCTAAAAAACATTGCCTGTATATTTCTTAACCCCTTAACTGCTCACCAGTCAGGGGGCAAGCTAGTTATGCACAGCTTGCCCCTCCAGCTACCAAGCAAACAATGCAGCAAAGACCAAGAGGGCAGCATTTTCCACCAAGGTGAGAGCTCTGAAGAAACAGGTGGATGAGATTGTTAGGCTGAGATCGGACATTGTGGAGGGAGGTGGTATACTCAGCGAGAGACTTGTGAACAAGGATCGTTTCTCCAGCATGAAGGTCTCAGGACAAGTGAGTAACCAAGATGACTGCCAGAGTGAGGAGGAAGAGATGGAGGGAGGTGAGGAGGGGGATTAGAGTGAGGGGGATATGGATACTGGACCTGTGTGTACCACCACTACTGTTACCCCAGACCCCCCACTTACCCTCAGTGAGGACTATGTAAACCCGGCTCAGGTGGCCTTACCTCCCTCCAGTGAGGAGGATGATGATGATGATGACGGCAGTGACTGCAGTGATGGAAGCGGCTTGGCAGATGGGGGTCTCCTGCGGGCAATTGTTATGCAGGAGTCCCCCACCCGTCTGGAAAACTTTTCCTTCGGGGATGATTTGGGCCCAGAGGAGAAGGGAAAGAAGAAGAAGAAAGGAAAAGGCAAGAAGAGGAAGAAGACACAAGGAGTTAAGTTTGTCTTTTCTCCCTTCCAGCAGTCTGGGTCGGCTGAAAAGGGTGCTGGGTCCCCCAATCTGCCAGACCCCGTTTCTGTAGTGGAGCGGGGCCAGCATGGGGGATACAGTAGCGCACCCAAAATGGCCGCGGGTGCTATAGAAAAAAAAGGGCACCCTCCTGTGAGGGGGGAGGGTGTCCAGGCACCGGAAAATGGCGGCAGATTCACCCGTTCGGGGGGCGGTCCCCTGGTTGAAGTGGGCGGTACAGGTCCTGGCACCGCAGGGCACTCTCCTGTGAGGGGGGGGGGGAGTGTCCGGGCGCTGGACCTTGTTGGTTCAGGGGGCGGTCCCCTAGGTGGCGTGGTTGATACTGGTTCTGGCGCCAGGGGGCACTCCGCTATAAAGTGGGAGGTTCCCTGCACATCAGCTGTAGCGGGAGTTAGTCCGGAGGGACAGTCTTTTTGTGAGGGGGAGTGGCCACCCATTTCAGAGGCGGAGCCTGTGTCTGCACCCAAAGACACAGGAAGAAAGAACTATGCAGCACCAATCCTGAAACCGGCAACCCTTAAACATGAAGCAAAAGACCCAGCCAGCCCAGTCTGTAACACTCCAAGGGAGAGTGAACGCAAGAGTGAAAGTGAAAGGAAAAATGTGAATAAAAATGGTAATGTGCAGAATGTGAGTTATAGTGGTGTGCATGGGAGGAGTTGTGGTAGCAGTGTTGATGAGGGGGGTGCAAGTAGTGTGCAAGAGAGGGGTGCAAGTAGTGTGCAAGAGAGGGGTGCAAGAGGAGTGCAAGAGAGGGGTGCAAGTGTAGTCCAAGAGAGGGGTGCTAGTGAAATACAGGTGAGGAGTGGTAGTGGAATGACAGAGAGAGGTGTTATGGCTGTTAAGAATAAGGGTCCAGGTTTGGCCTCTGGGTCAGTTCCTGGTTCGACTGCCCCCCCCGGTAGTGGCTGCTTCTCAGAGAAGCTATGCCAGCGTCACTGCCGGGGGATCAGGGGGATCCCCATCTCCGTCTGGCTCTGGGGGTCACTTGCAACAGCGCCTCCTGGAGGCTCTACGTAGGGGAGACAGGTCAATCCATGTAGAGGGGAGGGGTGAGGTTGACCTGTCTTTTTGGATAGAAAGACATGGCTTAGGCGCCTTCCGAGAACAAAACGGGGAGGTGGTCTGGTCCCTCCCGACATCCGGCCAGGAAAGTGGCCGTAGGAATGTGGTCCGTTTAGTGTGGAGGGGCGAAGATGCGCGTCCGCCTCGGGGTAAGGTGGTTGAGCTCCTCCTCCGGATGGAATTCAGGGCAAGTGACATCTTTGCCCTGATCCACCCCTATGGTACTTCCGAGTTTGACATCAGCTTTGTTCGGCCAGAGGGTCTGGAACTTTTCTGGTCGAATTATGAGGTGGTGAAAAGCGAGCCCGGCTGGCGTGATTTCGCCGTAAAGGCGATATCCCGTCAGAATCTGGCCAAGAAAGTGACCGTTTTGACACGTAACGAGTCACTATCTTGCTATGACATTATGACCTGGCTTAGCCGATATGGGGATGTGACGGACATGCCAAAAAAGAACTATGACGAACATGGGATCTGGTCTGGGGCCTGGACGTTTTCCGTCAAACTGAAGCGTTCGGGGAGCACTGTTGCCCACATCCCATCAGCTGCTTTTCTTGGGAGAGACAGAATCCAAGTTTTCTACCAGGGGCAGCCCAAGGTCTGTCACAGGTGTGGCAGCCCCACTCACTTTAGCGCAGCCTGTACCGTGCAGGTCTGTGCACTGTGCGGTGGGGTAGGTCATCTTGCCGCATCCTGTAGGCAGATCAGGTGTCATCTGTGTGGTGTCTTAGGACACCCTTTCAGCCGTTGTCCTAGCGCCTTTGCCCGTGCGACGGTCACCTTGGCTGGGGAGAGCAGTAACGTTGCCTCAGCTGGGGAGGGCACGGGTGCGGGTGAAGGTGCAACAGGGTCAGTGAAGAGGAAAAGTCCCGCCAGGCTGAGGCGGGAGGCTAATCGGAGAAGGAGCAGGGAACTGGAGAGTTCCCATGTGGCAGGGGTAGCTTCTGGCCCTGCTCCTGAGGTTAGTCCTGAAACTGCTGAGACCCTGGGGGAGAATGTGCTGGAAGAGGAAATGGGGAGAATCTGTAAAGAAGAGGGCAGCAAGGCCGATCTTTCCGATTCCTCCCACTGTGAAAGTGTGGATGAGGAGGGTGAAGAGAGGCCAAAAAAGAAGGGCAGTAAAGGGAGAAAGAAGAGGTCGGAGCCCTCTAGTCCCCGTGCTGCGGACCAGGTCCCAAGCGGAAGCTTACCTGCCCCCCTCTGATTGATCTGTCTAACCGGTACTCTGTCCTTGAAGACATCTCCTCCCCCTCCTTGAAGGGGGGGGTCAGGGATGGGGTGCCTGAAGTGGGGGAGCCTCCAGGGGGAACTGGGCCCTGTCCTGATGGGGCAATTTCCGCAGGGGATGGGGCCAAATCGGAGCCAGGCGGAGATGGGGATTATAAAATGGACCAGTCAGAATCAAAAAAACGGTCCAAAGACAAGGAAGCCTCCTCATCTGGGGATGAGGGGGTAAAGAAGAAACAAAAATGAGGGGGTTAGGGCCGTCTATCTCAATCACCCATGATGGCGGCACTCACCCCATTGACACTGGCATCTATTAACTGTGCCAGTATAAAGTCTGATACGGCTAGATTCGCAGCCTTTGATTTTCTCGGCCGTGTTGAAGCCGATATTTTGTATCTGCAGGAGACCAGGTTGTCAGATCTTGCCTCTCTGGTAAAAGCCAGGAGAGAGTGGAGGCGTGGCCCCTCCCACTGGTCTCTTGCGGCTGAGCCGTATAGTGGGGTGGCGGTCCTTTTTACCGCTCCTGTTGAATGCAGACGGGTTATTGAGTTAGAAATGGGGAGGTGCCTGATCTTAGATGTCCTCATGAAGGGGCAAGAGCTCCGGCTTATTAACATCTACGCCCCACAAACCAAGTGGGGCCGCAAAGATCTCTTTATGAGGATTAAGCCCTTTCTTTTTACAAGCCGACAGGTGATCTTTGGAGGGGATTTCAATACTGTCAAAAGGTCCCAAGATAGGAGAGGCTCCAATGATCGGTTGGCTTATGATAGCATAGCTCTCAATAGCATAGTTAGGGTAGCTCGCCTAGAGGACGCCCACATCCGGAGCCCCTCAGGCCACGCGGGTTTCACCTATCATCGAGGTAGCTGCAGGTCTAGAATAGACAGGTTTTATTTGAAGGAGGAAGCTGTCTCTTCTGCAGTGTCCGTGGTTGAGGTGGAGTTCTCCGATCACTGTATGATTTTGTTTTCCCTGAATGTTTCAGAGACCCCTCGGATGGGTAAAGGTTATTGGAAGCTGAATTCGTCCCTCCTGGAGGAAGCAGAGGTAAGACAGTCCTTTGAGGATTTTCTTCAGAGTCAGGTACCTTTACTGGGCCTATGTAGTAGTAAGTCAGAGTGGTGGGAGATATTCAAGAAGCGGGTTGCGGGGTTCTTCCGCCAGCTCTCGAGCCTCAGGTCCCTGAATAGGTATCGCCTGTATCAGGGACTGATGAGGAAACTCGAGCTTCTCGTCTCGACTGGAGGTAGCCGGGAGGATATCTCCAGAGTGAAGTCCTTGCTGATGAGGTGTCAGTACGATAGGCACGCATCTTTGGTTTTTGAGAGGGATTTCGGGAAGTACCGCTCGCCCGACCCTTACAGAAACTGTAAGATGTCAGTGAGTAGTAAAGTCATTTCAGGACTGATTGATAGTACAGGATCTCTGAATCGGTCCAGATCAGGGATCTTGGAGGTCGTCAGATCCTTCTACTCGCATCTCTTGGGAAGGAAGGATCTAGATCGAGACGGGATGTCGGCTTTCCTGGCTGAAACCATTCCTGAGCCAGGGGTAGACCCCTCTCTTGATGTTTTGGCAAAAAAAATCAGGGAAGAGGAAGTGAGACTGGCGATTGAGGGGCTTGCCCCCAAAAAGTCACCAGGTCCGGATGGCTTAACATCCGAGTGGTACAAGACCTTTAAGGAGTCTTTAGCTCCCCTCTTGACTGAGGTATTCAATGAGTGTCTCTCCTCGGGCACTCTGCCGAAGTCAATGAGGAGGTCAGCCCTGATTCTTCTCTCAAAGGGTAAAGATCCCAGCCGTATTGCGAATTGGAGGCCCATAGCTCTTCTCAATACGGACAGGAAGCTTCTGGCCAAGATACTGTTTAATCGGCTGGTGAAGTTTGCACCCCGGCTCCTTTCGGGGGCCCAGCACTGCTCTGTTCCAGGCCGAAGCACCTTAAGTGCTGTTCTCGGTGTCCGGGAGGCAGTGGAGCGGAGTAGTGCAGGTCTCTGGAAGGGGTACTTGCTGTCCCTGGATCAGGCCAAAGCATTTGATCGGGTGAACCACGAGTATCTCTGGTCAGTCCTCCTGAGATATGGCTTACCGTGTGCTTTTATTAATTGGCTTAAGACCTTATATGCAGGGGCAGAGAGTTTCCCGCTGGTGAACGGTTGGTCTGGCCGCTCTTTTGAGGTGGGGTCTGGAGTCCGTCAGGGTTGTCCTTTGAGCCCGCTTTTATACGTGTTCGCAATCGATCCCTTCGTCCGGAGGGTAGATTGTGGGCCGTTGGCGGGAGTCGGGATGAGTCTGGCGGAGCTGGATGTCGCCCAGAGAGTGGTGGCGTACGCTGATGATGTCACCATTTTCGTGTCCTCGAGAGAGGAGGTCGATGTGGTGATGTCGGAGGTGGAACGCTACTCGGAGGCATCCGGGTCTAAGATCAACCGGGATAAGTGTGAAAGTCTCTGGCTGGGAGGGGGAGATCCCACTTTTGATCTCCCGGACACCCTCCCAGGGCCCCAAGACTCAGCAAAAATTCTGGGCATCACATTCGGCCAGGATGATTATCCCACCAAAAACTGGGACGGTAAGCTCCAGGATGCCACTCATAGGGTGGATCAGTGGAAGGGTTGGTCTATGACCCTCAGGGAAAGGGTACATCTGATCAAATCGTACCTGCTCCCCTTGTTTATCTATCTGGGCAGTGTATGTATCTTGCCAGAGGCTTACTACACTAGGATCTACAGCCTGTTTTTCCAACTGTTATGGGGGAACAGGATGAACCTAGTCAAGAGAGAGGTTACGTACCGCACAAGGAGACTAGGGGGTTTATCTATGGTAAACCCTGTGGTGTTCTTAACAAACACCTTCTTGAAAGCCAACATCGCAAACCTCTGGTCAGAGAGGGCTCCTCCGTGGGTACTCTCCTGCAGGGAATGGTTTCGGCCTTTCTTCCAGGAATGGGAGACAGGAGGGCAAGTGAAGGACCTCCGTACGCCCCATGGGCATCTTCCGGCTTACGCTACCCCGACTCTGAAGGCGATACGTCGGTGGGGTCTGGGAGTGTGGGAGATCAGGACCCAGTCAAGGCAGTTCCTTGACAAACGGGTTCTGTTGACCCACTTCCAGAAGCCTCTGGCGCTCAGGGACTGCCCAGGTCGGGATCTGAGGGTGGGGTTGTATCTCTTAAATATGAAAAGGATCCCCCAGAAGTTTTGGGACTTGGCCTGGCGCTGCTTTCAGGGGAAGCTATATGTGAGGGACAATTTGAAGTGCAGGAGATCTGATGACCGGGGATGTCCCCGAGAAGAGTGCGGGGACATGCTGGAAAGCATGGACCATTTCCTGCTTCATTGTCCCTTTAATATAAGGGTCTACAACCGGGTGGGCGCTTCCATCGGCTGGAGTCAACTTGGCGGCCTTACCTATCCAGAGTGGGCTTATGGGGCATTCAGGAACCTGGGTGGCCGAGATCGGGGCACTTTGTTTTTAGTCAGCTTAGTGGTTAGGTACTACACGTGGAATGCACGGTGTTTAGTGTCTAATCAGCGTAAAGTCCTCTCCGAGGTGGAGGTCTGTAGGAACATCACCGGTGACCTCGGGAAGATCAGGTCTTTGGAGTATGGCAGTCTTGGTACCAGTAGGGCTTCTCTCCTATGGAGAGGGTTTTCTTTTGATGTGCCCTAGGTACTAGACCTTTTGGGTAGAGTACCCTTGTTTTTGTTAGGGACAGTGATGCAGGGACAGGGTTAGGGTGATAGTAGGGACAGTTTATCTTTAGGGATAATGGTAGGGTGAGAGGTAGGGTGCAGTTAGGGAAAGAATATACTTTTTGTATGTATCAGGATTGCCATCCTTCTTCCTGGTGGTGGGATAATGCATGTGCACCCTAGCTTTTTGTTTTGTTTTCAGATGCTATGGTTATGAAGGGCTTACAGGCACCGAACTTGGGCCTAAAGTGGGTTGTATTGTTTGCTTATGTATGTTAAAGCTGGTTATGGTTAAGTTGGTTGGGAGGAGTTCTAGGTTGGGAGGGTATATTTGTGGGTGGTGGTGGTCTTTTCTTTTGGTGGACCTGGCATGGGTCAGTTGTGGACTGGACATTGAGGACTATGAACTGTATGGAAAAAACTCTGACCCATGTACAGGAGGGCGGGTGGTGTGGGTGAAGGGTCAGTTTAGTGTAGAATGTTCTTTTATATTTGTAGGTGTGTTTTCTATTTATTTATAGGTGTATATAGTTTGTGTATAGTATTGTACATAGTAGTGTATATAGTTAGTTATGTATATAGTATGTATAATGTATGTAATATTATTATATAATTTTTTTTTTATTTTTTTTTTTAAGTATATAGTATTTATAGTAGAGATAGACATGGCAGTCGAACCAGTTTTGTTTTTGTAGTAATGTTTCTTTAGTATCCCGTTGTGGATTTATTTTCTTTGGTTTATATATGTAGTATGTAGTAAAGATGTGTGTAAGCATGTGTGTATTGTGTTTTCTGAGATATTTTCCCGAGTTTGGGTATTTTGAGTTGAATTTAATTTATTTATTTATTTATTTATTTTTGGTTTCTTGGTTAAATGTAGTTAATATATGGATATATATGTGTGCATGTGTGAGTGTGGTATAGTGTTATTATTATTATTAATATTATTATTTAAAAAAAAAAAAAAAAAATGGTGTGCAGTGTGAGTGCTTGTTGTGTTTTCTATGTATGATTTTTCCCGAGTTTGGGTGTTTTGAGTTAAAGCGAAATAGTGCTATTTTTATGTTTCTTATGAGTGTGTTGTTTGGCTATGCAAGGTTTAGTTGTAATATTTCTAGTTCTAGTAGGAAAGCTGGGCTGGCCGGTTAGGCAGGATTTTTGTTCTTTTATTTAAATGTAAAGTTTGGGTTTATGTTATTTCATGTTGTTGTTTTCCGTTATGGCAAAGTTGTGCTGGTTTATGTTTTGTTATGATTTATATTTTTCTAATAAAAGATTTACAGGATATAACTCAGGATCAGTACAGGATAAGTAATGTAATATATGTACATAGTGACCTCACCAGCAGAATAGTGAGTACAGCTCTTTAGAATAATACAGGATATAACTCAGGATCAGTACAGGATACGTACGGGGGAGGGGATTATCAGATTATGCAAGTGAGGGGAGGATACCCCCGGCGGTGGGTCCCTTGCTGCGGCCTTGATCCTGGAAGCGGCCGTGTGGGGACTGAGAGGAGCGGGAGACTCTCTATGCTCCGCTCTTCTCTATGATGCCGCCCGTGACGTTGCACCACACGTCACGTCACGTGACCATCTCCCAGACAGCCATTGCGGTACTGGCTGCCTGGGAATGAGTGACGGCGGCGGCGAACATAAAAAGGTAGCGTGCGGCGCAAACCCGCCCCCCCGCCCACTCCTACTAACATTTTGGCCGGGCCCCTGACGCCTGGCCCGCCAGCCTTTATCAGCTTTATGGGGCAAAAGGGGAGAGCTGCTTTTGGGCCCCCAGGAATTACAGGGCCCGGTGCAGCTGCCCCTTTTGCTCCACACCCGGCACACCCTGTGCGCACGCCTATGAGTGTACATGGGTGACAGAGGGGTGTAGAGGAGTGTACATGAGTGACAGAGGGGTGTAGAGGAGTGTACATGGGTGACAGAGGGGTATAGAGGAGTGTACATGGGTGACAGATGGGTGTACATGGGTGACAGAGGGTTGTAGAGAAGTGTAAATGGGTGACAGGGGTGTAGAGAGGTGTACAAGGGTGATAGATGGGTGTAGAAGAGTGAACATGGGTGACGGGGGCATAGGGGTGACAGAGGGGTGGACAGGGGGTGGACATGGGTGACAGGAGGGTGGAGAGGGGAGACAGGGGGTCAGAGGGGTGGACAAGGGGGTAATAGAGGGACAGGAGTGACAGAGGGGTGGACTGGGGTAACAAAGGGACAGATGGGTGAACAGGAGGGTGGACATGGGTGACAGAGTGGGGGTGGACATGGGTGACGGGGGGTGGACATGGGTGACGGGGAGGATTACATGGGTGACGGGGGAGGGATTACATGGGTGACGGGGGAGGGATTACATGGGTGACGGGGGAGGGATTACATGGGTGACAGGGAGGGTGGACATGGGTGACAGGGAGGGTGGACATGGGTGACAGGGAGGGTGGACATGGGTGACAGGGAGGGTGGACATGGGTGACAGGGAGGGTGGACATGGGTGACAGGGGCGTTGGACATGGGTGACAGGGAGGGATTACATGGGTGACAGGGAGGGATTACATGGGTGACAGGGAGGGATTACATGGGTGACAGGGAGGGATTACATGGGTGACAGGGAGGGATTACATGGGTGACTGAGGGGTGGACATGGGTGACTGAGGGGGTGGACATGGGTGACTGAGGGGGTGGACATGGGTGACAGGGGGGTGGACATGGGTGACAGAGGGGTGTACATGGGTGACAGGTGTGTAGAGGAGTGTACATGGGTGGCAGAGGGGTACAGAGGAGTGTACATGGGTGACAGATGGGTGTACATGGGTGACAGAGGGTTGTAGAGAAGTGTAAATGGGTGTCAGAGGGGTGTAGAGAGGTGTACAAGGGTGATAGATGGGTGTAGAAGAGTGAACATGGGTGACGGGGGCATAGGGGTGACAGAGGGGTGGACAGGGGGTGGACATGGGTGACAGGAGGGTGGAGAGGGGAGACAGGGGGTCAGAGGGGTGGACAAGGGGGTAAAAGAGGGACAGGAGTGACAGAGAAGGGTGGACTGGGGTAACAAAGGGACAGATGGGTGAACAGGAGGGTGGACATGGGTGACAGAGTGGGGGTGGACATGGGTGACAGGGGGTGGACATGGGTGACGGGGGGGATTACATGGGTGACGGGGGAGGGATTACATGGGTGACGGGGGAGGGATTACATGGGTGACGAGGGAGGGTGGACATGGGTGACAGGGAGGGTGGACATGGGTGACAGGGAGGGTGGACATGGGTGACAGGGAGGAAGGACATGGGTGACAGGGGGGGTGGACATGGGTGATAGGGGGGGTGGACATGGGTGACAGGGGGGGTGGATATGGGTGACAGGGGGGGTGGACATGGGTGACAGGGGGGTGGACATGGGTGACAGGGAGGGATAACATGGGTGACGGGGAGGGATTATATGGGTGACAGGGAGGGATTACATGGGTGACAGGGAGGGATTACATGGGTGACTGAGGGGGTGGACATGGGTGACTGAGGGGGTGGACATGGGTGACAGGGAGGGATTACATGGGTGACAGGGAGGGATTACATGGGTGACGGGGGGGTGGACATGGGTGACTGGGGGGGTGGACATGGGTGACTGGGGGGGTGGACATGGGTGACTGGGGGGGTGGATATGGGTGACAGGGAGGGTGGACATGGGTGACAAGGAGGGTGGAAATGGGTGACAGGGAGGGTGGAAATGGGTGACAGGGGGGGTGGACATGGGTGACAGGGGGGGTGGACATGGGTGACTGGGGGGGTGGACATGGGTGACTTGGGGGGTGGACATGGGTGACTGGGGGGGTGCACATGGGTGACTGGAGGGTGGACATGGGTGACAGGGAGGGTGGACATGGATGACAGGGGGGGATTACATGGGTGACATGGAGGGATTACATGGGTGACAGGGAGGGATTACATGGGTGATAGAGATGGACAGGGAGGTAAACAAGGCAGATATGGCTGACAGGGGGGGGTGGACATGGGTGATAGAGATGGACAGGGAGGTAAACAAGGCAGACGTGGCTGACAGGGGGGGTGGACATGAGTGACGGGGTCGGGGGGGAGGGGTAGAGTGTGGACCTGGGTGACGGTGGGGGGATTTAGACAGGGTTGAGAAGGTGAACAGAGGGGTGGAAAGGGTACGGTACCTTAAGCAAGCCGGCCCGCACAGCTTGCAGTTCCACAGGAGGCACGGGAGTACGGCGCTGGTGCAGCTCGTTCCGCCCCAGGGCACCATATCCGGCTCACTGCGCCGCAAGGGAGAGGGGGACGGAGGGGGACACAGGAGACGGAGAGTGAAGGAGGGGGATGCGGGGGACACAGGGAACAGATGGGGAAGGAGGGGAACACGGGTCACGCGGCAGACGCAGGGGACGGAGGGGAACACAGGAAACGCAGGAGATAGAGGGGGACGCTGTGTGCGCAGTGCGCACGCAGACTTCCCTTCCCCCCTGCGCCGTCAGGCCGGGGCGGGACATTTAAAAAAAAAATAATAGTAAAAAATAAAAAAAATCACGGCAAAATCCAGCGGCACCACGGGCAGTGCTGAACGGCACACACGTGTGCCGCGGCACCGCGGTTGGGAATCACTGCTATATACTGACCCCCATATATATGAATGTATACTATATACTGACCACATATATATGAATGTATACTATATACTGACCCCCGTATATATGAATGTATACTATATACTGACCCCCATATATGAATGTATATTATATACTGACCCCCATATATATGAATGTATACTATATACTGACCCCCATATATATGAATGTATATTATATACTGAAACCCCATATATATGAATGTATACTATATACTGACCCCCATATATATGAATGTATATTATATACTGACCACATATATATGAATGTATACTATATACTGACCCCCGTATATATGAATGTATACTATATACTGACCCCCATATATGAATGTATATTATATACTGACCCCTATATATATGAATGTATACTATATACTGACCACATATATATGAATGTATACTATATACTGACCCCATATATATGAATGTATACTATATACTAACCCCCATATATGAATGTATACTATATACTGACCCCCATATATATGAATGTATACTTTATACTGACCCCATATATATGAATGTATACTATATACTGACCCCCATATATATGAATGTATACTATATACTGACCCCCATATATATGAATGTTTACTATATACTGACCACACATATGAATGTATACTATATACTGACCCCCATATATATGAATGTATACTATATACTGACCCCCATATATATGAATGTATACTATATACTGACCCCCATATATGAATGTATACTATATACTGACCACACATATGAATGTATACTATATACTGACCCCCATATATATGAATGTATACTATATATTGACCACATATATGAATGTTTACTATATACTTAGCAACCAATCAGATCGCTTCTTTCATTTTTGAATAGGCCTCTGAAAAATGAAAGAAGCAATTTGATTGGTTGCTATGGGCAACTCAGCAGCTTTTCCAGGAAAGTAAAGTTTAACCACAACACTGTAACACTGTCCACCCTGGGACTCGAACCAGTGACGGTTTCCCATCCCACTGTACTGCCGAGACGGTCCTGCTTATCTTACATGCAGTGAGATCCCCATAGACCACAATTAGCCTATTGGTTTTATTGGGCAAAAAATCAGAGTTGATGCACTAGTCACAGTTCTCTATACCATTAATGAAGGGAGGGCTCAATATTCGCAAATTTGCGCATATGCGCAAAAATTTTCACATATGCGCAAAAAAAGCGAATATTCGTAATTATGAATATATAGTGCTATATTTGCAATATTCGCAAATTCGCGAATATGCTATATTCGCGATTAAAATTTGAATTGCGAATATTCGTGAGCAACACTAGTCGCTGCAAATACAGTGAAGGAGTTTAAACATGCATGGGATAGGCATAAGGCTATCCTTCATATAAGATAGGGCCAGGGACTATTGATAGGATTCAGATTATTGGGCAGACTAGATGGGCCAATTGGTTCTTATCTGCCGACACATTCTATGTTTCTATACTGTATGGATATCAGAAAAATGGTTCCAAGCTCTTATTTCTTTATTAAATTCACTACTTTGGGGCAGGAAAGCACGAGAATGAAATATGTTTCTTTAACGTTAGCTGAGCACGATGGGGGTTGGGCACTTTTTTTTTTTTTAGGTACTTTTTAGCACTAAAATTGAAGACTATTATGAGAAGGAGGGAAAATGTAGTCCTATTTTTTCTCTCTAAGGGTATGTTCACACTACGGAATTCCCGCGGAAATCCACGGGTGGAATTCCGCAAGCCGAATTCCACGGGCGGAACTCCGAGAGCCGAATTCCGCGGTGTGAACTTAACATTAATGTGAATGGGTTTCCGCGAGAGCCGTTCACACTGCGGAATTTCAGCGCCACTGAAATTGTTCCGCCCAAAGAAAGAACATGTTCATTCTTTGCACGGAAGTCCGCGAGCACTGCATAGCTGTCAATAGTGACGGCTCAGTGCCGCCCGGTCCTACCGCCACCGCCGGCTGCCAGTCTGAATCTTCGCTCACTGAATTCAGCGAGCGGAGATTCCATTCACACACTGTAGTGTGAACATACCCTAATGGGTCGTTATAAGGATATTTTTGAGATTTTGGAAGCTGGGATACTAACTACACCCATGCATATCTAGATAATTAAGTATGGGAGGAACTTAAAAAATGTTTAAAATCACATGGAGATTTGACTTTACTTCATTATGGTCAAATAAAGCACTTAAAGAATTCCTTAAAATTAAAGATTCACTCTCAATCAATTATACGCTTTAGGTCAAATAAAGTCGTTTGAAGAGATAGCCCATAAGTGTGTGGGGGGAAGACAATCAGAAACATTGTTTTTAACAAATAAGTAAAACAGATCATAAACCAATAAAAGGAGAGATTGGAGATTTCAGGGATTCTATATATAAGAAAAGTTTAATTAGACTATTTCCTTATGCGAAGTTGCTGTCTCGGCATGCTGGGAGTTGTGGTTCTGCAGCGGTTGGGGGTTCACAGCTTGAAGACCACTGCTATAGAGGGTGCAAATGTATCTGAGCCCTGGAACTCAAATAATGTGAAATATGAGATGATCAAAATGGAGCCCCTGCACTAATTACTTGGGTTCTGAGGTCTGTAAGGTCCATAGTAAAAACATCAGGTTCTGTCTATAGCAGATACTAAATCATGGCAGCTCAAAGAAACAAGCAGTCATTCTGACATGTCACATGTGATGTCATAGACAGCTGGAGGCCTGACATTCCACTGACAGCCGCCCGAGCCTTCAGTCAGTTCCAGTGCGATTAGTGAGAATAGTGAGATTAGCGTCTTCTTCTTCTACTTGTCTGAAATGGAGCTAAAAGGACTGGGGTTCGTCCCCCTCCTGTTGGCGTTTTGGTGTGCGGCCTGGCTTGCCACCAGCTACATCATGACGGTCGTCCTCGGCCATGCAGCCTCGCCACTGATGAGCATCAGGTAAGATAAACAAGCACATGATTCTTATTTCATGGGTTGGGAGTGAGGAAATATCCATAATAACATTGGTTTCTTTTCCTTCACAGTGACGTGGGAAATGTCTTTCCCGAAAGCATATTATTCAGAATTGGATTCATAGGGATGTCCATTGGCACTTTGGTACTAACCTTTCTTATTTATAAGTATATGGTTATGCATACTGAAGAGTTCAGGGGTCATCAGGTCCTGATCCAGAGGATCCTGCTGGCCATTGTGTGGGCCTCCTGTTTTTCCACAGCTGTTATGCATGTATTGTCCCCCGAAGAATATCCCAGGATACACTTTGTCAGCACGATAATTTCCATTACATGTGAAGCCTTATACTACCTTGGGCAGTCCATCCAGATGTATAAATTACCAGGAGCAAAAAAAGTCATCCACCATAGTAGATGCACCTGCTGTGGCCTGACTTTTGTCTGTGTAGTTTTCTATTTTGGATATGAAACATTAAAGGAATTATTCCATAATGATGAAGACTGGGACGAGATCCGTGAAATCCCCATCATAATCATCGAGTGGGTGATGCTTCTACTGATCCTGATAAACATCGTGACCTATTATTCCACCATGCAGAGGTTATTGTTGACCGTCTCCAGAAACAGCTGCACACTCTCTCTTAGAGTAAAAATTGATGACTTCGGGGTGTAGACCACCACGGGGGCCATCAAGTGGACTTCTGGGAGAGATACTGCACAGGACACGGAAAACATCTAAAGAAGAATAACTGGGGGACTACATATGGTGCCAGTAATCATGACACAATAATATGAGCTGGTGATATTACCTATACAAAAAAAAATAAAAAAAATAATAAAAAAATATTGGTGTGTGAAGTGTAATACCTAGTTAGAAAAACAGAATCAAATTCATCATTATAACCCCCCTCTGCATTACCCTGTTTATTATTTTTCAAGCAAGCACTTTGTTCTAATTCGTCCACTCTCTGGCGTGCTCCTTGTATAAGGGGTTTGGGATACCCTTTTTGTTTAAAACGATCCTCCAGGTTCTCTAGTTGTTGTAGGTATTTTTGTGTGGAAGAACAATTCCTTCGGATTCTTTTCATTTGACCTAATGGAATGTTCTTCTTCCATTATTTAAGATGGCAACTGTTAAAGTCGAGGTATCTGTTTGCATCCACCTCCTTAAAATAGTTGGCAGTATGCGAACAGCCATCCTGAATATAGATATTTAAATCCAGGAACTCACATTTTTTGGGGGGACTGATGCAGCGCTGCCTTTGGATATCTCTGGCTCTGCCATAGCGCTTTTTTTGAGGGGGCGTGTCGGCTGCCCCTTCGTCTGGTGGTCAACACTAGTGTTGCTCGCAAATATTCGCAATGCGCGAATTCGCGAATATTCGCCAATATAGCACTATATATTCGAAATTACGAATATTGTTTTTTTTTTTTTCACAATACACATCACAGTGATCATCCCTCTCTGCTTCCAGCTTGTGTGGTGTAAAGAAGGCTCTAATACTACTGTGTGAGACTGGCGTATGAATTTTCGCATATGGGAAAATTTGCTTATGCACATTTTCATTTATGCAAATTTTCGCATATGCAAAAATATTACGCGAATATTACGAATATGCGAATTTAGCGAATATATGACGAATATTTGTCCATATATACGCAAAATATTGCGAATTCGAATATGGCCTATGCTGCTCAACACTAGTCAACACGCGCTATCTGGCCAGCGAGCCAGGGCCCCGTACAGGAGATCACGGGGCCCCCCAGCAGTCGGACACCCCACAATCTGAAATGTATCCCCTATCCTTGGGATAGGGGATGTTTTTCAACACTGCACTACTCCTTTAATGGCCTCCAAAATGAAGTTCCTCTGATGTATGGGCATCAAGGGATCTTCCACTAAAAAAGATCACACAGCTTCCACTCCTCTGTCATGTGGGATGTTACTATATAATGAAGCAATATCTAGCGTTGCCCACATATAGTCCTCTTCCCGTATGATATCTTTCAATAGGGTTAATAAACGCCCATTTATCTCTGAGGTATGCTGGTAAAGACACCGCACATTTCTGTAACTGATGGTCTATATATTCAGATAAACATCTGGCAACTATCGGACGACCAGGTGTTTTTTTTTTCGGTCTTTATGTACATTAGGTAGAAAATAAAAATAAGGTACATTTGGTTTGGGGTTAAATATATATCATGTTTTTCCCTCTTAAAGGGGTACTACGCACCAAGACATCTTATCCCCTCTCCAAAGGACCCCCGTGATCTCGGTTGCGGCACCCTGTTGTCATCACTGCACAGAGAATACAGGGGCCAGCACATCGGCATAGCCATTGACTGTCCTGGCATGCTGGGAGTTTTGCTACAGCTGGAACTCTTTTTATTAGAAAAATATAAAACTTTTACAAAACACAAATACAATGCTTAATCAGCTGAAACATAAGGATGAAAAAGTAACAAATATAAACTCTTTGTTACAGAATAAAAGGACCTACCTAACCAACCAGCCCAGCTTAACTCAACTACCAAATAATGCCTGATACTACTAATTCTTACCTATTATCCTTCCAAACACACATACACACACACATTAATTACCAACAAAACATAAATATAGCTTTCCTTAATTAAGTTTTAACTGAAAACATCCGAATAGGAAACTTATCCCCACATACCATACACAAAATGCATTAAACAAAAATAAATAGGGCTAACTGCCATAAAAATAATAAGGAAATAAATAAAATAATTCCATCTTGGAAATACCATTAATTTTACACACAGACAACAACCAATACTCACAATACATATTAGATCATAACAACGAAAAAAATAAAAAAATAAAATAAAGTAAAAAAAAATAAAAAAAATTATAATAAAAAGAGGGCTTATTGCCATAACTAAAAATAATTCCAACTTGGAAATTTCATTTATTTATTTATTTTTTCCCCTTTCTCCTTTCCCTTCTCTTTAAACTATAGTAACACACACATGCATGGATACATTACCATAAGGGGGAAAAAATAAACACAATAATATCAACTAAAAGCTGGTCCGACTGCCTTTACCCAACAATGAGGTATAACACTATACAAAAATACATAAAACTATTTATACTTATGAAATACATGTAAACAAGAATAAAACCTAAAGAAAAATAACCTACACTATGAACTCTCCCATCACCCACACCACTCCCACTGGACATGGTCAGAGTTCGTGTATCACAGTGTTTTTTTTTTTTTTTTTTTACTGAAACAGTCATTGTCCATAAACTGACCCAAGTCAGACCCAAAGCATCACCCCCTCCCCCCAACAACCCCCACCCAACTTAAAATTAATCCCCCCCCCCACTATTATTAACTAACTCAACAATGTACTAATTCACTACAACCACAGAAATAATATGAAAAACAAAGTAATACAGTACTTCAAACCCCCACCAGGCCCAAGATTGGTTGCCTGCAAGCCCTTTACATTCAAATTACAGAAAACAAAACAAAAAGCTAGAGTGACATGCATAGCCCACCACCAGGAAGAAGGATGGCAATCCTGATAAAACTAAGTTTCAAAATGCTTACCCTATGAACCTTACTTCTAACCCTATCGCTATCCCTTCATAAAACTGACCCTATACTCACCCTAACATCTATATACTGTCCCTAACCAAAATTAAGGTACATCAAAAGAAAACCCTCTCCACAGGAGAGAAGCCCTACTGGTACCAAGACTGCCATACTCCAAAGACCTGATCTTCCCGAGGTCACCAGTGATGTTCCTACATACCTCCACCTCGGAGAGGACTTTCTGTTGGGTCGATACTAAGCACCGTGCATTCCACGTGTAGTACCTAACCACTAAGCTAACTAAGAATAAAGTGCCCCGATCACGGCCACCCAGGTTCCTGAATGCCCCATAAGCCCACTCCGGATAGGAAAGGCCGGCAAGTTGACTCCAGCCGATGGAAGCACCCACCCTGTTGTAAACCCCTATATTAAAGGGACAATGAAGCAGGAAGTGGTCCATGCTTTCCAGCGTGTCCCCGTACTCTTCTCGGGGACATCCCCGGTCATCAGAGTTCCTGTACTTCAGGTTGTCCCTCACATATAGCTTCCCCTGAAAGCAGCGCCAGGCCAAGTCCCAAAACTTCTGGGGGATCCTTTTCATATTTAAAAGATGCAATCCCACCGTCAGATCCCGACCTGGGCAGTCCCTGAGCGCCAGAGGCTTCTGGAAGTGGGTCAACAGAACCCGTTTGTCAAGGAACTGCCTTGACTGGGTCCTGATCTCCCACACTCCCAGACCCCACCGACGTATCGCCTTCAGAGTCGGGGTAGCGTAAGCCGGAAGATATCCATGTGGTGTACGGAGGTCCTTCACTTGCCCTCCTGTCTCCCATTCCTGGAAGAAAGGCCGAAACCATTCCCTGCAGGAGAGTACCCACGGAGGAGCCCTCTCTGACCAGAGGTTTGCAATGTTGGCTTTCAAGAAGGTGTTCGTTAAGAACACCACAGGGTTTACCATAGATAAACCCCCTAGTCTCCTCGTGCGGTACGTAACCTCCCTCTTGACTAGGTTCAACCTGTTCCCCCATAACAGTTGGAAAAACAGGCTGTAGACCCTAGTGTAGTAAGCCTCTGGTAAAATACATACGCTGCCCAGATAGATAAACAAGGGGAGCAGGTACGATTTGATCAGGTGTACCCTTTCCCTGAGGGTCATAGACCAACCCTTCCACTGGTCCACCCTCTGAGTGGCATCCTGGAGCTTACCATCCCAGTTTTTGGTGGGATAATCATCCTGGCCGAATGTGATGCCCAAAACTTTTGCTGAGTCTTGGGGCCCTGGAAGGGTGTCCGGGAGATCAAACGTGGGGTCTCCCCCTCCCAGCCAGAGACTCTCACACTTTTCCTGGTTGATCTTAGACCCGGATGCCTCCGAGTAGCGGTCCACTTCCGACATCACCACATCGGCCTCCTCTCTCGAGGAGAGGAAAATGGTGACATCATCAGCGTACGCCACCACTCTGGGCGACACCCGGCTCCGCCAGAATCATCCTGACTCCCGCCAATGGTCCGCAACTCACCCTCCTAAGGAAGGGATCGATCGCAAATACATATAAGAGCGGGCTCAAAGGACAACCCTGACGGACTCCAGACCCCACCTCAAAGAGCGGCCAGACCACCCGTTCACCAGCGGGAAACTCTCTGCCCCTGCATACAAGATCTTAAGCCAATTAACAAAAGTACACGGTAAGCCATATCTCAGGAGGACGGACCAGAGGTAGTCATGGTTCACTCGATCAAATGCTTTGGCCTGATCCAAGGAAAAGTAAGTACCCCTTCCAGAGACCCGCACTACTCCGCTCCACTGCCTCCCTGACACTGAGGACAGCACTTAAGGTGCTTCGGCCTGGAACAGAGCAGTGCTGAGCCCCCGAAAGGAGCCGGGGTGCAAACTTCACCAGCCGATTAAACAGTATCTTGGCCAGAAGCTTCCTGTCTGTAGGTGCGAGTAGAAGGATCTGACGACCTCCAGGATCCCTGATCTGGACCGATTCAGAGATCCCGTACTATCAATCAGTCCTGAGACTACTTTACTACTCACTGACATCTTGCAGTTCCTGTAAGGGTCGGGCGAGCGGTACTTCCCGTAATCCCTCTCAAAAACCAAAGATGCTTGCCTATCGTACTGACACCTCATCAGCAAGGACTTCACTCTGGAGATATCCTCTCGGCTACCTCCAGTCGAGACGAGAAGCTCGAGTTTCCTCCTCAGTCCCTGATACAGGCGATACCTGTTTAGGGACCTGAGGCTCGAGAGCTGGCGGAAGAACCCCGCAACCTGCTTCTTGAATATCTCCCACCACTCAGACTTACTACTACAAAAGTCCAGTAAAGGTACCTGACTTTGAAGAAAATCCTCAAAGGACTGTCTTATCTCTGTTTCCTCCAGGAGGGACAAATTCAGCTTCCAATAACCTTTTCCCATCCGGGGGGTCTCTGAAACATTCAGGGAAAACAAAATCATACAGTGGTCGGAGAACTCCACCTCAACCACGGACACTGCGGAAGAGACGGCTTCCTCCTTTAAATAAAACCTGTCTATCCTAGACCTGCTGCTACCTCGATGAAAGGTGAAACCCGCGTGGCCTGAGGGGCTCCGGATGTGGGCATCCTCTAGGCGAGCTTCCCTGACTATATTACTAAGGGCCACACAGTCATAAGCCAGCCGATCATTGGAACCTCTCCTATCTTGGGACCTCGTGACATTATTGAAGTCCCCTCCAAAGATCACTTGCCGGCTAGTAAAAAGAAAGGGCTTAATCCTCATAAAGAGATCCTTACGGCCCCACTTTGTTTGTGGGGTGTAGATGTTAATGAGCCGGAGCTCTTGTCCCTTCATGAAGACATCTAAGATCAGGCACCTCCCCATTTCTAACTCAATGACCCGTCTGCATTCGACCGGAGCGGTAAAAAGGACCGCCACCCCACTATACGGCTCAGCCACAAGAGACCAGTGGGAGGGGCCGCGCCTCCACTCTCTTCTGGCTTTCACCAGAGAGGCTAGATCTGACAACCTGGTCTCCTGTAAAAAGAAAATGTCGGCTTCAACACGGCCGAGAAAATCAAAGGCTGCGAATCTAGCCGTATCAGACTTTATACTGGCACAATTAATAGATGCCAGCGTCAATGGGGTGAGTGCTGCCATCCTGGGTAATTGAGTTAGACGGCCTTACCCATTATTTTTTCTTGCCCTTCTTCTTCACCGCCTCATCCCCTGAAGAAGAAGGAGCATTCTTACTTTCTTTAGATCTCTTTTTTGACTCAGACTGATCCATCTGGCTCCCATCTCCATCTGGCCCTGAGTTAGCCCTGCCCTCCGAGGAAGATGCCTCAACAGGACAGGACCCAGTTCCCCCTGGAGGCTCCAATCCCTCAGGCACCCCATCCTCGCCACCCCCCTCCAATGAGGGGGAGGAGATGGTATCAAGGACAAGGTACCTGTTCGATAGGTCAATCAGAAGGGGGGCAGGTAAGCTTCCTTTTAGGACCTGGCCTTTAGCACCTGAAATAGAGGACTGAGACTTCCCCTTTACAACTTTTTTGCCCTTGTCTTTTTTCGGCCTTTCCCTCCCCTCCTCATCCACACTTTTATAGTGGGAGGAATCAGAAAAGATCAGCCTCTTTGCCTTCCTCTTCGCGAATCCTCCTAATCTCCTCATCCAACACACCATCCCCCAGGGTCTCAGCAACATCTGGGCTAGTGACAGGAGCAGGGCCAGGAGCTACCCCCGCCACCTGAGAACTCTCCAGCTCCCTGCTCCTTCTGCGGTTTTCCTCTCGCCTTAGTTTGGCAGGCCCCTTCTTGCTCTTCATTAACCCTTTTGCTCCTTCACCCATGCCCGTACCCTCCCCAGCCGGGGCAACCCTAAAGCTCTCCCCAGCTGGAGCGGCCACCAAACGGGAAAAGGCGCTGGGGCAACGCTTGAAAGGGTGTCCTAGGACAACACACAGATGACACCGGATCTGCCCACAGGATGCAGCCAAATGACCAGCCCCACCACAAAAAGCAAACTTGCACAGTGCAGGCTGCGCTAAAATGGGTAGGACTACCACACCTGTGGCAGACTTTAGGCTGCCCCTGGTAGAAGACTTGGATTCTGTCACGTCCGAGTAAGGCTGCCGATGGGATGTGGGCAACTGTGCTCCCTGAACGCCTAAGTTTGACGGAAAACGTCCAGGCCCCAGACCAGATCCCGTGCTCATCAAGATTTTTCTTGGGCATGTCCGTCACATCCCCATAACGACCGAGCCAGGTCATGATGTCGTAGCAAGACAGCGACTCGTTACGGGTCAAAACGGTCACTCTCTTGGTTTGGTTCTGCCGGGATATCGCTTTTACAGCGAAATCCCGCCAGCCGGGCTCGTTCTTCACCATCTCGTAATTCGACCTGAAAAGTTCAAGACCCTCTGGCCGAACAAAGCTGATGTCGAACTCAGAAGAACCATAGGGGTGAATCAGGGCAAAGATGTCACTCGCCCTGAACTCCATCTGAAGGAGGAGCTCAACCACCCTTGCCCGGGGCGGGCACGCTGTCACGATGCCGGCTGGCAGGTAGTGGATCCTCTGTGCCAGAGAGGGATTGGCGTGGACCGTGCTAGTGGATCGGTTCTAAGTCACTACTGGTTTTCACCAGAGCCCGCCGCAAAGCGGGATGGTCTTGCTGCGGCGGTAGTGACCAGGTCGTATCCACTAGCAACGGCTCAACCTCTCTGACTGCTGAAGATAGGCGCGGTACAAGGGAGTAGACAGAAGCAAGGTCGGACGTAGCAGAAGGTCGGGGCAGGCAGCAAGGATCGTAGTCAGGGGCAACGGCAGGAGGTCTGGAACACAGGCTAGGAACACACAAGGAAACGCTTTCACTGGCACAATGGCAACAAGATCCGGCGAGGGAGTGCAGGGGAAGTGAGGTATAAATAAGGAGTGCACAGGTGAACACACTAATTAGAACCACTGCGCCAATCAGCGGCGAAGTGGCCCTTTAAATCGCAAAGACCCGGCGCGCGCGCGCCCTAGGGAGCGGGGCCGCGCGCGCCGGGACAGGACCGACGGAGAGCGAGTCAGGTACGGGAGCCGGGGTGCGCATCGCGAGCGGGCGCCACCCGCATCGCGAATCGCATCCCGGCTGGAGGCGGTATCGCAGCGCCCCGGGTCAGTGGATCTGACCGGAGCGCTGCAGTGACGAGAGTGTAGCGAGCGCTCCGGGGAGGAGCGGGGACCCGGAGCGCTCGGCGTAACAGTACCCCCCCCCTTGGGTCTCCCCCTCTTCTTAGAGCCTGAGAACCTGAGGACCAGACTTTTGTCTAGAATATTGTCCTCAGGTTCCCAGGATCTCTCTTCTGGACCACAACCCTCCCAATCAACTAAAAAAAAAGTTTTCCCTCTGACCTTCTTGGATGCCAGAATCTCTTTGACGGAGAAGATGTCCGAGGAGCCGGAAACAGGAGTGGGGGAAACAAGTTTGGGAGAGAAACGGTTGATGATAAGTGGTTTAAGAAGAGAAACGTGAAAGGCATTAGGGATACGAAGAGAAGGAGGAAGAAGAAGTTTGTAAGAGACAGGATTAATCTGGCACAAAATTTTGAAAGGACCAAGATAGCGTGGTCCCAACTTGTAGCTAGGGACACGGAAGCGGACATATTTAGCGGAGAGCCATACCTTGTCTCCAGGAGAAAAAATGGGAGGAGCTCTTCTTTTCTTATCAGCAAACTTCTTCATGCGTGATGAAGCCTGTAAGAGAGAATTTTGGGTCTCTCTCCATATGGTGGAAAGATCACGAGAAATTTCATCCACAGCGGGCAGACCAGAGGGCAAGGGGGTAGGGAGGGGAGGAAGAGGGTGACGGCCGTACAGCACGAAAAATGGGGATTTGGAGGAAGATTCAGAGACTCTGAAGTTATACGAGAATTCGGCCCATGGTAGAAGATCTGCCCAATCATCCTGGCGGGAGGAAACAAAATGTCGTAAATAATCACCCAAGACCTGGTTAATTCTTTCTACTTGTCCATTGGATTGAGGATGATATGCAGAAGAAAAGTTTAATTTAATCTTGAGTTGTTTACAGAGAGCCCTCCAGAATTTTGACACGAATTGGGCGCCTCTATCCGAGACGATCTGCGTGGGCAACCCGTGAAGACGAAAAATTTGTACAAAAAATTGTTTAGCCAACTGAGGCGCTGAAGGAAGACCAGGAAGAGGGATGAAATGTGCCATTTTGGAGAATCGATCAACGACCACCCAAACAACAGTGTTGCCACGGGATGGGGGTAAGTCTGTAATAAAATCCATACCAATCAGAGACCAAGGCTGTTCGGGGACAGGCAGAGGATGAAGAAAACCAGCGGGCTTCTGGCGAGGAGTCTTATCCCGGGCACAGACAGTGCAGGCTCGCACAAAGTCCACGACATCCGTCTCCAGAGTCGGCCACCAATAGAAGCGAGAGATGAGTTGCACAGATTTCTTGATGCCTGCATGACCTGCGAGATGGGAGGAGTGACCCCATTTGAGGATTCCGAGGCGTTGGCGTGGAGAGACGAAGGTCTTTCCTGGAGGAGTTTGCCTGATGGAGGCTGGAGAAGTGGAAATCAGGCAGTCAGAAGGAATGATGTGTTGCGGAGAGAGTTCAACTTCCGAAGCATCCGAGGAACGAGAGAGAGCATCCGCCCTAATGTTCTTATCGGCAGGCCGAAAGTGAATTTCAAAATTAAATCGGGCAAAGAACAGAGACCACCTGGCCTGGCGAGGATTCAGCCGTTGGGCAGACTGGAGATAGGAGAGGTTCTTGTGATCGGTGTAAATAATAACTGGAAATCTTGATCCCTCCAGCAGATGCCTCCATTCCTCAAGTGCTAATTTAATGGCTAGAAGCTCTCGATCCCCGATGGAGTAGTTCCTCTCCGCCGGAGAGAAGGTCCTAGAAAAAAAACCACAAGTAACAGCATGCCCGGAAGAATTTTTTTGTAGAAGGACCGCTCCAGCTCCTACAGAGGAGGCATCAACCTCCAATAGGAAGGGTTTAGATGGGTCAGGTCTGGAGAGCACGGGAGCCGAAGAAAAGGCAGACTTGAGCCGTTTAAAGGCGTCTTCCGCTTGAGGAGGCCAAGACTTGGGATTGGCATTTTTTTTGGTTAAAGCCACGATAGGAGCCACACCGGTAGAAAAATGTGGAATAAATTGCCTGTAATAATTGGCGAACCCCAAAAAACGTTGGATAGCACGGAGTCCGGAGGGGCGTGGCCAATCTAAGACGGCAGAGAGTTTGTCTGGATCCATTTGTAGTCCCTGGCCAGAGACCAAGTATCCTAGGAAAGGAAGAGATTGGCATTCAAACAGACATTTCTCTATCTTGGCATAAAGTTGATTGTCACGAAGTCTCTGAAGAACCATACGGACATGCTGGCGGTGTTCTTCTAGATTGGCAGAAAAAATCAGGATATCGTCCAGATATACAACAACACAGGAGTATAAGAGATCACGAAAAATTTCATTAACAAAGTCTTGGAAGACGGCAGGGGCGTTGCACAGGCCAAAGGGCATGACCAGATACTCAAAGTGTCCATCTCTAGTGTTAAATGCCGTTTTCCATTCATCCCCCTCTCTGATGCGGATGAGATTATAAGCACCTCTTAAGTCCAGTTTGGTAAAGATGTGGGCACCTTGGAGGCGATCAAAGAGTTCAGAGATGAGGGGTAGGGGGTAGCGGTTCTTTACCGTGATTTTATTAAGACCGCGGTAGTCAATGCAAGGACGTAGAGAGCCATCTTTTTTGGACACAAAGAAAAATCCGGCTCCGGCAGGAGAGGAGGATTTACGGATAAAGCCCTTTTTTAAATTTTCCTGGATGTACTCAGACATAGCAAGAGTCTCTGGGGCGGACAGAGGATAAATTCTGCCCCGGGGTGGAGTAGTGCCCGGGAGGAGGTCAATAGGACAATCATAAGGCCTGTGAGGAGGTAGAGTCTCAGCTTGTTTTTTGCAAAAAACATCCGCAAAGTCCATATAGGCCTTAGGGAGACCGGTTACAGGGGGAACCACAGAGTCACGGCAAGGGGTACTGGGAACCGGTTTTAGGCAGTCCTTGAAACAAGAGGGCCCCCAACTCTTGATCTCCCCAGTGGACCAATCCAGGGTTGGGGAATGGAGTTGAAGCCAGGGTAGTCCAAGGAGAATTTCGGAAGTGCAATTGGGGAGGACCAAAAATTCAATCTTCTCGTGATGAGGTCCGATGCACATTAGAAGGGGCTCCGTGCGGAAACGTATGGTACAGTCCAATCTTTCATTGTTTACACAATTGATGTAGAGGGGTCTGGCGACACTGGTCACCGGGATGTTGAACCTGTTGACGAGAGAGGCCAAAATAAAATTTCCTGCAGATCCGGAATCCAAGAAGGCCATAGTAGAGAAGGAGAAGGCAGAGGCAGATATCCGCACAGGCACAGTAAGACGTGGAGAAGCAGAGTAGACATCAAGGACTGTCTCACCTTTGTGCGGAGTCAGCGTACGTCTTTCCAGGCGGGGAGGACGGATAGGACAATCCTTCAGGAAGTGTTCGGTACTGGCACAGTACAGGCAGAGATTCTCCATGCGGCGTCGTGTCCTCTCTTGAGGTGTCAGACGAGACCGGTCGACCTGCATAGCCTCCACGGCGGGAGGCACAGGAACGGATTGCAGGGGACCAGAGGAGAGAGGAGCCGGGGAGAAAAAACGCCTCGTGCGAACAAAGTCCATATCCTGGCGGAGCTCCTGACGCCTTTCGGAAAAATGCATGTCAATGCGAGTGGCTAGATGAATGAGTTCATGTAGGTTAGCAGGGATTTCTCGTGCGGCCAGAACATCTTTAATGTTGCTGGATAGGCCTTTTTTAAAGGTCGCGCAGAGGGCCTCATTATTCCAGGATAATTCTGAAGCAAGAGTACGGAATTGTACGGCGTACTCGCCAACGGAAGAATTACCCTGGACCAGGTTCAACAGGGCAGTCTCAGCAGAAGAGGCTCGGGCAGGTTCCTCAAAGACACTTCGAATTTCCGAGAAGAAGGAGTGTATAGAGGCAGTGACGGGGTCATTGCGGTCCCAG
The DNA here is from genome assembly GCF_029499605.1 of Hyla sarda. NCBI lineage: Eukaryota > Metazoa > Chordata > Amphibia > Anura > Hylidae > Hyla > Hyla sarda. Next base: position 751,904 of record NW_026607596.1, read on the forward strand.
AGCGGTGTGGCCCATGACAGAGCTTTTCCAGACAGAAGGCTGACTACGAAAGCCACCTTAGACCTTTCAGTAGGAAACTGGTCCGACATCATCTCCAAGTGCAGGGAACATTGGGAAAGAAAGCCACGGCAGAATTTAGAGTCCCCATCAAATTTATCCGGCAAGGATAGTCGTAGACCAGAAGCGGCCACTCGCTGCGGAGGAGGTGCAGGAGCTGGCGGAGGAGATGATTGCTGAAGCTGTGGTAGTAGCTGCTGTAGCATCACGGTCAGTTGAGACAGCTGTTGGCCTTGTTGCGCTATCTGTTGTGACTGCTGGGCGACCACCGTGGTGAGGTCGGCGACAACTGGCAGAGGAACTTCAGCGGGATCCATGGCCGGATCTACTGTCACGATGCCGGCTGGCAGGTAGTGGATCCTCTGTGCCAGAGAGGGATTGGCGTGGACCGTGCTAGTGGATCGGTTCTAAGTCACTACTGGTTTTCACCAGAGCCCGCCGCAAAGCGGGATGGTCTTGCTGCGGCGGTAGTGACCAGGTCGTATCCACTAGCAACGGCTCAACCTCTCTGACTGCTGAAGATAGGCGCGGTACAAGGGAGTAGACAGAAGCAAGGTCGGACGTAGCAGAAGGTCGGGGCAGGCAGCAAGGATCGTAGTCAGGGGCAACGGCAGGAGGTCTGGAACACAGGCTAGGAACACACAAGGAAACGCTTTCACTGGCACAATGGCAACAAGATCCGGCGAGGGAGTGCAGGGGAAGTGAGGTATAAATAAGGAGTGCACAGGTGAACACACTAATTAGAACCACTGCGCCAATCAGCGGCGAAGTGGCACTTTAAATCGCAAAGACCCGGCGCGCGCGCGCCCTAGGGAGCGGGGCCGCGCGCGCCGGGACAGGACCGACGGAGAGCGAGTCAGGTACGGGAGCCGGGGTGCGCATCGCGAGCGGGCGCCACCCGCATCGCGAATCGCATCCCGGCTGGAGGCGGTATCGCAGCGCCCCGGGTCAGTGGATCTGACCGGAGCGCTGCAGTGACGAGAGTGTAGCGAGCGCTCCGGGGAGGAGCGGGGACCCGGAGCGCTCGGCGTAACAGTACCCCCCCCCCCCTTGGGTCTCCCCCTCTTCTTAGAGCCTGAGAACCTGAGGACCAGACTTTTGTCTAGAATATTGTCCTCAGGTTCCCAGGATCTCTCTTCTGGACCACAACCCTCCCAATCAACTAAAAAAAAAGTTTTCCCTCTGACCTTCTTGGATGCCAGAATCTCTTTGACGGAGAAGATGTCCGAGGAACCGGAAACAGGAGTGGGGGAAACAAGTTTGGGAGAGAAACGGTTGATGATAAGTGGTTTAAGAAGAGAAACGTGAAAGGCATTAGGGATACGAAGAGAAGGAGGAAGAAGAAGTTTGTAAGAGACAGGATTAATCTGGCACAAAATTTTGAAAGGACCAAGATAGCGTGGTCCCAACTTGTAGCTAGGGACACGGAAGCGGACATATTTAGCGGAGAGCCATACCTTGTCTCCAGGAGAAAAAATGGGAGGAGCTCTTCTTTTCTTATCAGCAAACTTCTTCATGCGTGATGAAGCCTGTAAGAGAGAATTTTGGGTCTCTCTCCATATGGTGGAAAGATCACGAGAAATTTCATCCACAGCGGGCAGACCAGAGGGCAAGGGGGTAGGGAGGGGAGGAAGAGGGTGACGGCCGTACAGCACGAAAAATGGGGATTTGGAGGAAGATTCAGAGACTCTGAAGTTATACGAGAATTCGGCCCATGGTAGAAGATCTGCCCAATCATCCTGGCGGGAGGAAACAAAATGTCGTAAATAATCACCCAAGACCTGGTTAATTCTTTCTACTTGTCCATTGGATTGAGGATGATATGCAGAAGAAAAGTTTAATTTAATCTTGAATTGTTTACAGAGAGCCCTCCAGAATTTTGACACGAATTGGGCGCCTCTATCCGAGACGATCTGCGTGGGCAACCCGTGAAGACGAAAAATGTGTACAAAAAATTGTTTAGCCAACTGAGGCGCTGAAGGAAGACCAGGAAGAGGGATGAAATGTGCCATTTTGGAGAATCGATCAACGACCACCCAAACAACAGTGTTGCCACGGGATGGGGGTAAGTCTGTAATAAAATCCATACCAATCAGAGACCAAGGCTGTTCGGGGACAGGCAGAGGATGAAGAAAACCAGCGGGCTTCTGGCGAGGAGTCTTATCCCGGGCACAGACAGTGCAGGCTCGCACAAAGTCCACGACATCCGTCTCCAGAGTCGGCCACCAATAGAAGCGAGAGATGAGTTGCACAGATTTCTTGATGCCTGCATGACCTGCGAGATGGGAGGAGTGACCCCATTTGAGGATTCCGAGGCGTTGGCGTGGAGAGACGAAGGTCTTTCCTGGAGGAGTTTGCCTGATGGAGGCTGGAGAAGTGGAAATCAGGCAGTCAGGAGGAATGATGTGTTGCGGAGAGAGTTCAACTTCCGAAGCATCCGAGGAACGAGAGAGAGCATCGGCCCTAATGTTCTTATCGGCAGGCCGAAAGTGAATTTCAAAATTAAATCGGGCAAAGAACAGAGACCACCTGGCCTGGCGAGGATTCAGCCGTTGGGCAGACTGGAGATAGGAGAGGTTCTTGTGATCGGTGTAAATAATAACTGGAAATCTTGATCCCTCCAGCAGATGCCTCCATTCCTCAAGTGCTAATTTAATGGCTAGAAGCTCTCGATCCCCGATGGAGTAGTTCCTCTCCGCCGGAGAGAAGGTCCTAGAAAAAAAACCACAAGTAACAGCATGCCCGGAAGAATTTTTTTGTAGAAGGACCGCTCCAGCTCCTACAGAGGAGGCATCAACCTCCAATAGGAAGGGTTTAGATGGGTCAGGTCTGGAGAGCACGGGAGCCGAAGAAAAGGCAGACTTGAGCCGTTTAAAGGCGTCTTCCGCTTGAGGAGGCCAAGACTTGGGATTGGCATTTTTTTTGGTTAAAGCCACGATAGGAGCCACACCGGTAGAAAAATGTGGAATAAATTGCCTGTAATAATTGGCGAACCCCAAAAAACGTTGGATAGCACGGAGTCCGGAGGGGCGTGGCCAATCTAAGACGGCAGAGAGTTTGTCTGGATCCATTTGTAGTCCCTGGCCAGAGACCAAGTATCCTAGGAAAGGAAGAGATTGGCATTCAAACAGACATTTCTCTATCTTGGCATAAAGTTGATTGTCACGAAGTCTCTGAAGAACCATACGGACATGCTGGCGGTGTTCTTCTAGATTGGCAGAAAAAATCAGGATATCGTCCAGATATACAACAACACAGGAGTATAAGAGATCACGAAAAATTTCATTAACAAAGTCTTGGAAGACGGCAGGGGCGTTGCACAGGCCAAAGGGCATGACCAGATACTCAAAGTGTCCATCTCTAGTGTTAAATGCCGTTTTCCATTCATCCCCCTCTCTGATGCGGATGAGATTATAAGCACCTCTTAAGTCCAGTTTGGTAAAGATGTGGGCACCTTGGAGGCGATCAAAGAGTTCAGAGATGAGGGGTAGGGGGTAGCGGTTCTTTACCGTGATTTTATTAAGACCGCGGTAGTCAATGCAAGGACGTAGAGAGCCATCTTTTTTGGACACAAAGAAAAATCCGGCTCCGGCAGGAGAGGAGGATTTACGGATAAAGCCCTTTTTTAAATTTTCCTGGATGTACTCAGACATAGCAAGAGTCTCTGGGGCGGACAGAGGATAAATTCTGCCCCGGGGTGGAATAGTGCCCGGGAGGAGGTCAATAGGACAATCATAAGGCCTGTGAGGAGGTAGAGTCTCAGCTTGTTTTTTGCAAAAAACATCCGCAAAGTCCATATAGGCCTTAGGGAGACCGGTTACAGGGGGAACCACAGAGTCACGGCAAGGGGTACTGGGAACCGGTTTTAGGCAGTCCTTGAAACAAGAGGGCCCCCAACTCTTGATCTCCCCAGTGGACCAATCCAGGGTTGGGGAATGGAGTTGAAGCCAGGGTAGTCCAAGGAGAATTTCGGAAGTGCAATTGGGGAGGACCAAAAATTCAATCTTCTCGTGATGAGGTCCGATGCACATTAGAAGGGGCTCCGTGCGGAAACGTATGGTACAGTCCAATCTTTCATTGTTTACACAATTGATGTAGAGGGGTCTGGCGACACTGGTCACCGGGATGTTGAACCTGTTGACGAGAGAGGCCAAAATAAAATTTCCTGCAGATCCGGAATCCAAGAAGGCCATAGTAGAGAAGGAGAAGGCAGAGGCAGATATCCGCACAGGCACAGTAAGACGTGGAGAAGCAGAGTAGACATCAAGGACTGTCTCACCTTTGTGCGGAGTCAGCGTACGTCTTTCCAGGCGGGGAGGACGGATAGGACAATCCTTCAGGAAGTGTTCGGTACTGGCACAGTACAGGCAGAGATTCTCCATGCGGCGTCGTGTCCTCTCTTGAGGTGTCAGGCGAGACCGGTCGACCTGCATAGCCTCCACGGCGGGAGGCACAGGAACGGATTGCAGGGGACCAGAGGAGAGAGGAGCCGGGGAGAAAAAACGCCTCGTGCGAACAAAGTCCATATCCTGGCGGAGCTCCTGACGCCTTTCGGAAAAATGCATGTCAATGCGAGTGGCTAGATGAATGAGTTCATGTAGGTTAGCAGGGATTTCTCGTGCGGCCAGAACATCTTTAATGTTGCTGGATAGGCCTTTTTTAAAGGTCGCGCAGAGGGCCTCATTATTCCAGGATAATTCTGAAGCAAGAGTACGGAATTGTACGGCGTACTCGCCAACGGAAGAATTACCCTGGACCAGGTTCAACAGGGCAGTCTCAGCAGAAGAGGCTCGGGCAGGTTCCTCAAAGACACTTCGAATTTCCGAGAAGAAGGAGTGTATAGAGGCAGTGACGGGGTCATTGCGGTCCCAGAGCGGTGTGGCCCATGACAGAGCTTTTCCAGACAGAAGGCTGACTACGAAAGCCACCTTAGACCTTTCAGTAGGAAACTGGTCCGACATCATCTCCAAGTGCAGAGAACATTGGGAAAGAAAGCCACGGCAGAATTTAGAGTCCCCATCAAATTTATCCGGCAAGGATAGTCGTAGACCAGAAGCGGCCACTCGCTGCGGAGGAGGTGCAGGAGCTGGTGGAGGAGATGATTGCTGAAGCTGTGGTAGTAGCTGCTGTAGCATCACGGTCAGTTGAGACAGCTGTTGGCCATGTTGCGCTATCTGTTGTGACTGCTGGGCGACCACCGTGGTGAGGTCGGCGACAACTGGCAGAGGAACTTCAGCGGGATCCATGGCCGGATCTACTGTCACGATGCCGGCTGGCAGGTAGTGGATCCTCTGTGCCAGAGAGGGATTGGCGTGGACCGTGCTAGTGGATCGGTTCTAAGTCACTACTGGTTTTCACCAGAGCCCGCCGCAAAGCGGGATGGTCTTGCTGCGGCGGTAGTGACCAGGTCGTATCCACTAGCAACGGCTCAACCTCTCTGACTGCTGAAGATAGGCGCGGTACAAGGGAGTAGACAGAAGCAAGGTCGGACGTAGCAGAAGGTCGGGGCAGGCAGCAAGGATCGTAGTCAGGGGCAACGGCAGGAGGTCTGGAACACAGGCTAGGAACACACAAGGAAACGCTTTCACTGGCACAATGGCAACAAGATCCGGCGAGGGAGTGCAGGGGAAGTGAGGTATAAATAAGGAGTGCACAGGTGAACACACTAATTAGAACCACTGCGCCAATCAGCGGCGAAGTGGCCCTTTAAATCGCAAAGACCCGGCGCGCGCGCGCCCTAGGGAGCGGGGCCGCGCGCGCCGGGACAGGACCGACGGAGAGCGAGTCAGGTACGGGAGCCGGGGTGCGCATCGCGAGCGGGCGCCACCCGCATCGCGAATCGCATCCCGGCTGGAGGCGGTATCGCAGCGCCCCGGGTCAGTGGATCTGACCGGAGCGCTGCAGTGACGAGAGTGTAGCGAGCGCTCCGGGGAGGAGCGGGGACCCGGAGCGCTCGGCGTAACACACGCATCTTTACCCCTCCAAATCAGACGGGCCACATTCCTACGGTTACTATCCTGCCCGGGAGTCGGGAGGGACCACATCACCTCCCCATTCTGTTCTTGGAAGGCACCCAGACCATGCCTCTCTATCCAAAAAGACAGGTCAACCGAACCCCTCCCTTCTACCTCAATTGACCTATCACCCTTACGCAGAGCCTCCAGGAGGCGCCGCTGCAAGTGACCCCCAGAACCAGATGGAGACGGAGACCCTCTTGATTCCCCGGCAGCGACGCTGGCATAGCTTCTAGCAGTCACCACCAGGGGGGCAGCCGAACCAGCCCCTACTTCCTCAGTACTCTTTACTGATCCAGTGACATCCCTTTGCCTGCCTCCAGCACTCTTCTCTTGCACACCGATAGCATCCCTCTCTTGTACACCTCTAGCACCCCTCTCTCGCACACCGCTAGCATCCCTTTCTTGCACACCGCTAGCACCCCTCTCTCGCACACCGCTAGCACCCCTCTCTTGCACACCGCTAGCACCTCTCTCTTGCACACCGCTAGCACCCCTCTCTTGCACACCGCTAGCACCCCTCTCTTGCACACCGCTAGCACCCCTCTCTAGTACACCTCTAATGCCCCACTCTTGCACACTGCTAACATTTTCATGCAACATACCATCACCAAAATTTTCACTCTCTTTTGCACTCTTCCCTTTCACACTATTATCCTGGCTAAACTTTCCTGAGCTGGCCGGGTTATTTGCGTATGCCACGGGGGTTTGTGCTGCTGGTCCCGCCCCCGATGACCGCTTTTTCGGTTCTGGCGATGTTACTTCCAGTTCCAGTGATGACACTTCCTTCAACGCCGATGATGTTCCCAGTGAGAACTGCTTCACACTGGGTGGGATCTGTCCCTCCGGACGCACCCCCACCCCTCCTACAGCAGCCGACGTGGAGGGATTCCCCACAGCGTCAGTGCAACCTTCAGGAGCCACCTTACCCGACCGCCCGGGCTTTTCTACCAATCCAGACGCATGGACACTCCCCCCCCTCACAGAGGAGTGCCCTGCTACGCCCAGATCGCTCGGGGGACCGCCCCCCGAGCAGACAGCAACATCACCAAGCTCCGGCACTAGGACACGCCCCCTGCCCACCTGGGGTGGTCCTGCAGCATCGGAGTCGCCCACCTTAAGCCTGTCCTGCCCTTCCCTACCGACTGGACAGGCGGCTCCTTGGCGTCTGCAGCCATCTTAGAAACCTTATCCACCATGTACCCCCCATTCTGGCCCCGCTTTACAGCAAAAGCGGGGTCGGGCAGACTGGGGGGCCCACCAGCCTGAACCACCTTTTCAGATGGCCCAGACTGCTGGAGAGAAGAATAAACAAGTCTGGTGACCTCTCCTTTTTTCCTTTTATTTCTCCTCTTCCTCTTGCCCTTCACCTCAGTATCTGGGCCTAAGTCATTTCCAAATGATAAGTTCTCAAAATGGGTAGGTGACTCTTGGAGCACAATCGCCTTCAGCAATCCACCACCAATTAACCCATTGCTGCTGCTGCTGTCGTCACTGCTGTCATCTGACGTTACAGGCAGGGCTACCTGAGCAGGATTTATGTATGAACTCTGGGTTGTGTCCTCCTCCATTTCACTCTCCTCTGCACCACCATCTTGCTTCTCTTTAGCACCTTCCTCAGCACTGTCCTCTCTTTCTCCACCACCATCTTCCTCCACACTGTCCTCCTCAGCACTGTTCTTTCTTTCTCCTCCACCATCCACCTCCACACCATCCTCCTCTGCACTGCTTTCGCTGTGACTGACCTCCTCCTCTCTTTCTGGGTTCTGCTGGCCTCTGAACCGACTTTCATTGCAGAGTTTTTCTCTGAAGATACCAGCCCCTTCCATGATCTCCATCCTCACCCTTTCTACCTCCTCAACCTCTTTTTTCAGGGTGCGCACTTTAGCCGAATACACTGGCCTTCGATTTTTTGAGGTGTAATCAGCCTGGTAACGGGCAAATTTTAAGTCCTCTCTTAGCCCACGAAGCATTTTGCCAAGACACTCATACTCCGCCATTTTTGCTTGGATTCGGGACCCAAAATTGGCCAAAGACTCCCTGGGACCCAATGCCCCCCATTGCTGGGGTTCAGAGGTACCTTGCCTCCCCATGTTTCTCCTCAACTCCTCACCTTCATGCAGGTCTTTACCTGCAGCCTTGCTTGTAGCCTTCCTTGCAGCCTTGCTGCTTCCAGATATGGACGGTGGAGTTGGTTCTGCATTTCTGCGGATCCTGGAGGATCTCCGTACCCCATCCTGGGAGTTGGCCGTTGCAATGTCACCTCCACCTCCCGCCGGCCTGGTAAGGGAGATGGGGACGTTGGGGTTCATGCAGGGAAACCCTTCCCCGAAGGCTGCCACAAACCTGGGGGGGGGGGGGGGGGGGGGAGGGCTGGTGAAAATCCTGCTGCTCTCTGGTTCTCTGGTTCTCCTGGAGCTGACGATCACACAACCACACCCTGAACAGGAAGTAGTGCAACAGCTGGAGACACCCTATTTGGAAAGCACTGCTGTAGGGTAATTTGGTGGTGGATGCAAATCCCTAATTTAGGCCTCAAATGCACATGGTGCTCTTTCACTTTGGAGCCCTCTCATATTTCAAGGCAACAGTTTTTGGTTACAAATTTTTTTTCTCTTCTTTTACCCCTTAAGAAAAGGTAAATTTTGGGTCTACACCAGCATGTTAGTGTAAACAGAGTGTACCATATACATTTGAGGCCTAAATTGGTGATTTGCACAGGGGTGGCTGGTAGTTACAGCAGTTCTGACATAAACATAAAAAACACCCATATGTGACCCCCATTTAGAAAACTACACCCCTCACGTAAAGTAACAAGGGGTATAGTGAGCCTTAACATCCCACAGGTGTTTGACAAATTTTTGTTAAAGTTGGAGGTGAAAATAAAAAAATGTATATTTTTTTCCCTAAAATGCTATTGTTACCCCAATTTTATCATTTTCACAAGGGGTAATAGGAAAAAAAGCCCAGCAAAATTTGTAACCGCATCTCTTCTGAGTCAGAAAATACCCCACATGTGGATGTAAAGTGCTCTGCGGGTGAACTACAGGGCTCAGAAGAGAAGGAGCACCATTGGGCTTTTGGAGAGAGAATCTGGCTGAAATTGAAGGCCATGTGCGTTTAGGCCTCCATGGTGCCAGAACAGTGAACCCCCCCCCCCCCACATGTGACCCCATTTTGGAAACTACACCCCTAATAAGAAGTGCAGTGAGCATTTACATCTCACAGGTGTCTGATAGATTTTTTTGAGCAGTGGTCTGCCAAAAGAAAAATGAAAATTTTTCATTTGCACAGCCCACTGTTCCAAAGATCTGTCAAATGACAGTGGGGTTTAACCCCTTAAGGAACCAGCCCATTTTCACCTTAAGGACCCAGCCATTTTTGCACATCTGACCATTGTCATTTTAAGCATTAATAACTCTGGGATACTTTTACTTTTCATTCTGATTCTGACATTGTTTTTTCGTGACATATTCTACTTCATGTTAGTGGTAAATTTTTGTCGAGGCTTGCATCATTTCTTGGTGAAAAATTCCAAAATTTGATGAAAAAATTGAAAATTTAGCATTTTTCTAACTTTGAAGCTCTCTGCTTGTAACAAAAACAGACATTCCAAATAAATAATATATTGATTCACAGATACAATATGTCTACTTTATATTTTCATCATAAAGTTGACAGGTTTTAACTTTTAGAAGATATCAGAGGGCTTCAAAGTTCAGCAGCACTTTTCCAATTTTTCACAACATTTTCTAAATTGGAATTTTTCAGGGACCAGTTCAGTTTTGAAGTGGATTTGAAGGGCCTTCATATTAGAAATACCCCACAAATGACCACATTATAAAAACTGCACCCCTCAAAGTATCCAAAATGACATTTGGGTAAGTGTGTTAACCCTTTAGGTGTTTCACAGGAATAGCAGCAAAGTGAAGGAGGAAATTCAAAATCTCCATTTTTTACACTCGCATGTTCTTGTAGACCCAGTTTTTGAATTTTTACAAGGGGTAATAGGAGAAAAAGCCCCCCAAAATTTGTAACCCAATTTCTCTAGAGTAAGGAAATACCTCATATGTGTATGTAAAGTGTTCGGCTGGTGCAGTAGAGGGCTCAGAAGGGAAGGAGCAACAATGGGATTTTGGAGAGTGAATTTTTGCTGAAATGGTTTTTGGGGGGCATGTCACATTTTGGAAGCCCCTATGGTGCCAGAAGAGCAGAAAACCCCCACATGGCATACCATTTTGGAAACTACACCCCTCAAGCCACGTACCAAGGGGTCCAGTGAGCCTTAACACCCCACAGGTCTTTTACGACTTTTCGTTAAATTTGGATGTGTAAATGAAAAAAAAAAAAAAAAAAGTTTCACTTCCAGGCAGTGGAAGAGAGGTGGTTGTGGTTGTGATAAATATAAAGCAAATACACTATGTTGAGCTAGCGATTGTTTGTCTGTATACAAGAGTGTGAAGCATACAAGTGAGTGAGTATAAAAGTGAGGGGACTTAAAATTAAGGGACTTTAAATTCAGGAAGTTTAAATTGAAATATTTGATTTTTTTTTCTTTTCTGTTAATTTTTGCAATCCCCAAATCTAGTATGACCTCCATGTTGGAAAAGGCAGTCCAGTGTGCATCTTGCGCAATGTATGCAATCCTTGAACAACAGTTTGAGGGTGCATATTGTTGTGCGAGATGTGTGCGAGTTGCTCATTTAGAAGCCCAGATCCTGGATCTAGAGGAGCAACTGGCAACACTGAGATGCATTGACAACCCGCAGAATAGTCTCCTGCTCACTGAGCAGGTACTCTCTGGGGTCGAGGTGGGGATGGATAGTGGGACGGAGGGGCAGGACAGTCAGGCAGTTAGCTGGGTTACAGTTAGAAAACGGGGTAGAGGGAAAAGTGTCAGGGAGGCTAGTCCTGAACTGGCACACCCCAACAAGTTTGCCCAGTTGGCAGATGAGGGGGATGTCATTTCAGAGCTAGCGGTACTGCAGCAGGACTCTGCCTCTGACCGCCAGGGGGGTGTCTGCTCCAGTAAGGAGGGAGGGAGGAGAGCAGGGCAGGCCAGACAGGTACTGGTAGTGGGGGACTCAATTATTAGGGGGACAGACAGGGTGATCTGTCACAAAGACCGGGATAGCCGAACAGTGTGTTGTCTTCCTGGCGCTCGAGTTCGGCACATCGCGGATCGGGTTGACAGGTTGCTGGGTGGGGCTGGAGAAGACCCAGCAGTCATGGTACATATTGGCACCAATGACAAAGTAAGAGGTAGATGGAGTGTCCTTAAAAATGATTTCAGGGACTTAGGCTGCAAGCTTAAGGCAAGGACCTCCAAGGTAGTATTTTCTGAAATATTACCTGTACCACGAGCCGTACCAGAGAGGCTGCGGGAGATAAGGGAGGTAAACAAGTGGCTCAGAAGCTGGTGTAGGAAGGAGGGGTTTGGGTTCATGGAGAACTGGGCAGACTTCGACTTTAAAGGAAACAGATTTCTGACTATAGCTAAAGACCATTATCTGTCCCAAATGGTGCAGGGCCTGACCAGAGGGGGCGCCCTACTAGACTTAATATTTACCAACGTACTGAAACTGGCAGAGTAATTAATGTGCAAGTAGATGGACACCGAGGAAATAGTGATCATAATGTAATACATTATAACTTGTTCTTCAATAAGGGAATCTCTCGAGGGGCCACAAAAACAATGAACTTTCGAAAAGCAAAGTTCGATCAACTCAGAGAAGCCCATAACAATATAAAATGGGATAATGTCCTCAAAAATAACAATACTGACACTAAATGGGAGACTTTTAAAAATATCTTAAATTTTCACTGTAAGATGTATATACTTTATAGGAATAAAAGGGTCAGAAATAAAAGAAAACCAATATGGATGAATAAAAATGTTAAGGGGGCAATAAATGACTAAAATAAAGCATTTCAGTTACTAAAACAGGACAGCAGTGAAGAAGCATTAAAAAGCTATAGAGAAAAATGTGAAATATGTAAAAAACAGATAAAAGCCGCAAAAATAGAGACAGAAAGACTCATTGCCAAAGAGAGTATGACTAACACCAAAATGTTCTTTAATTATATAAATAGCAAAAAAGTCAAAAATGAAAGTGTTGGCCCTTTAAAAAATGATGAGGAAGAAATTATAAACGGGGATCAGGAAAAAGCAAATATACTAAAATTCTTCTCCACTGTATTCACTGAGGAAAATGAAATGCCAGGTGAAATACAGTGTGATAAGGTAAGCTCCCCAGTACAGGTCACCTGTCTAACCCAGGAAGAAGTACAGTGCCACCTACAAAAAATCAAAATAGACAAATCACCAGGTCCAGATGGCATTCACCCCCATGTTCTAAAGGAATTAAGTAATGTAATAGACAGACGCGGAGGTGTTGAGGGGCATGTGTGGAACTCCGCTACTCCTTGCTGGGATTTGAATAGACTGGCCCAGACCCTTTCTTGTGGATGGAGAGTGGAGCTGAGTAAAACGATCAGACTTTACATGTGATGAATATCTAACAGTGCAGAAGCCGGTGAAACCATTGATTAATACCCCGGCAATATTCTGAACAGAAGCAGCCTCTTGCACTGGCCCCATGTGGAATGGACAATATTGGATGCCTGACTCTCTGCCTGGTCACTCCTCCTAGCGATTTGGAGAAACCGGGACTCATGGACTAAATTGAACAACTTGGTCTTAGCAGAATTCCTCTCTCATGAAATTGGACCCCTCCCTGGACCCAATAAGATCAGTGACTCTGGGGGGTGATTGCACTGTCTACCAGGGGGAGCGTGAATACGCTAATGATTCCGTAGTTGCATATTAGTATGCTATATTTGGTGGTGGATATTTCTGGATCAGGGTGTGATACCCTAGGTTTTAAGCGCTCCCCAGAGCCATATGGGACTGTGAATTCTTACTTTTGTATGCTGTAAATAACGGGATTTAAATTCTCGAGTGGGAGGGGCCTATGGTGTATAAAGTTGCTAAGTTGGTCCGTGATATCCCCGTAGTGATACATACACCCCACAAATATAAAGTGAAGAGAAATAGTGGGTGAAATGGCCCCTAAGGTGAACCCCAGAAGATCAGGGGGTAGCTCGCCACAAAAAGATAAGGGGGCTATGGGTAAATTGGATAAAATATGGAAGTCTCCAGCTGTGGGTATAAAAACTAGAACCCAGAAGGATCTCTCCCCTAGTAAAACAGGTTCTAGGTACTCGGTCTTGGCGGTGGAAGAAACTGAGGAAGGGCAGTCTGTGCCCCCTGTGGGAACACAGATGTTGGAGGAGATCTTGGGAGGGGTGAAAAAATCTAATTGTGCAATTGAGGAGATAAATAAACAATTAGGTGTGGTATCTACCGAGGTATCTCTGATAAGACACGATATGACTAAAATGAGAGAGAGGATTTCCAGACTGGAGGAAGAAGCCCCTAAAACAGAAAATAGGATTACGGTTTTGGAGGAGGAGGTTAATGACTTGAAAAAGGAGAGGACATCTGTTAAAGATAAGCTCACTGACCTTGAGGATAGATCCAGACGTTGTAATATAAGGATGGTGGGGTTTCCTGATGGGATGGTGGGGTTTCCTGAGGGGGTGGAGGGGGGGGGGGGGGACTCTGCCATACAGTTTCTTAGTAGGTGGTTGAAGGAGGGGATAGGGGAAGGGCATCTTACTCCAATGTTTGGGATTGAACGAGCTCATCAGTGCCAAGGCGTATTCCCCCTCCGGGGGGTCCCCCTAGGACAATCCTAATTAAGTTATATACCTCCCAGGACAGGGATACTATCCTTAGGAGGGCAAGAGAGATGAGGGACCTACAGTATAATGGACAGAATATTTTTCTATATCCGGATTTCTCTTGGGAGACCCAGAGGAAAAGGGCATCCTTTCGGGAGATAAAAAGGCGGCTAAAGAACGCAGGGGTGCCCTTCTCTCTGCTGTTTCCAACGAGACTCCGGGTTGAGCATAAGGGAAAGGTAACAATATTTGGAACCCCACAAGAAGTCTCAGATTGGATGGATAAATAAGGCATCTAATATAAGGCACTACTGTGGCATTAGGGGTTGGAAGTATTAGTTGAGTAATAATGTTACGTCTCGGGGGGGAGGGGGGAGGGGTTGGGGGGTTCTCTGGGGTGTCACTAGGATAGGAGTGCATAGTAGAAGTACGGTGCATTATGGGGAGAGGGGGGGTGCGGGGGGGGGGGGAAGGATAAGGGAAAGGAGGGAGGGATGGCACGGGATGATCAAAAGAGTGTTTTTTTTTTTTTTTTCTCTCTCTTCTTCTTCTCTCTTTTCTTTTTTCTCTTAGGCAAATATATCTATGCTTAAATTATTAGCCTGGAACATACGAGGTATGTCGGATAGAATTAAAAAGTGTGCAGTCTTCGATTATATTCGGAGGTGCCTTCCTGCGATCATATGTTTAGTTGAGACCCATAGGTCAAGAGATGAGCAGATACTTCCAAGGAAGTGGGCCAAAGAAGAATACCACTCCAGACTCTCTTCCTACTCCATGGGAGTATCAGTATATGTTCACAGGAGGGTACCATTCGAGACTAAGAATGCAAAGGTAGATAAGTATGGTCGATATGTATTTCTTTATGGAATATGGGAAGATAGGGCAGTCATCTTGGCTTTTGTTTATATTCCTCCATCTTTTAGAGTGGATGTTCTGAGGGACCTCGTGAGCTATAGCGAAAGTAAGACACATTCGGCATTATGGATAGTTGGAGATTTGAACAATGTAATAGACCCTAGTATGGACAGATACAAATTAGGTAGGAATGTAGGGGGGAACGAAACAGCATTGGCGAGATACTGTGGAGAGATGAATTGGGTTGATGGGTGGCGGAAACTAAACCCAGGAGTAAGACAGTACTCATGTTTTAGTACCTCATATAACACCGCTTCCCGAATTGACTTATGCCTGTGTGATAAGAATGCAATGACCTGGACCAGCAGGGTGCAGTATAAAGCTAAAACCCTATCGGACCATTGCCCAGTGGTGGTGGAAATTGGAGGTAAGGTAATGGGTGGGAAAAGGTTGGGCTTTCGGCTCAACCCCCACTGGATTGAATTAGTGGGCGACCAGGACTGGTTTAGACAGGAAATAGAGGCATTCTGGGAGATTAATCATAAGTCCGCAAACCCTCAGGTGGTATGGGATACTATGAAGGCATACTTGAGGGGTCTATATATAGGGCGAATCAATAAAAAAAAAAAAGGAATTCTCACAGGAAGAATCAGTACTGAATAGTAAAGTGGCAACATTAGAAGCAGGGATAGAAGAGGATAGTGGGGGGAACAGCTGTTAGAACTGAAGGCAGCTCAAGAGGAATATAAAGAATATCTACTTAAAAAGGCACAAAATAAACTATTCTTCAGTGGGCAATTTAATTTCTTTGAGAAAGGGAAACCAAATAAGACACTGTCAAGATTACTTAAAAATCAAGGCGACGAACGTGGTATTATGGCTCTGAGGAGGGAGGATGACAGCATAACCACAGATAGAGAAGAAATAGCCCAAATGGTTGGCTCTTTTTTCTCCAATCTCTATATAGGCAGCTATATTAATAGGGCGGAGGTAGCGGAATTCTTGAGGGGAATTAATATTCCGAGTTTGACAGAGGATGTCAGGGACTCCCTGGATGACCCAATCTCCCTCCAGGAATTGGAGGAGGCATTGGCATCAATCCAAGGGAATACATCCCCTGGGTCTGACGGCATTCCTTTCTAGATATATAGAATATACTCAATCCTGCTGCTTCCAAAACTGCTGGGTATCATTAATGAATCCTGGAGGGGGGGGGGGGTTCTCCCTAAATCTATGTGTGAGGCTAATATTAGACTCATTAGGAAAAAAGATAAGGATCCCTTGGATTTGGGCTCATATCTCCTTGCTTAATACAGATATAAAGATAATAGCGAAAGCACTGGCAAGGAGATTGGATAAAGTAGTGGAGGTAGTGGTGGGCGGTGACCAGGGAGGGTTTAGGTCAGGAAGAACGGTTCATGACAATATCCACCAGGTGTATGAAGCAATCCAGAGTGGATCCCGTGGCCCCCGCTCCATTCTGTCATTGGATGCTACTAAAGCTTTTGACAGGGTGGAGTGGGAATACCTCTGGGAAGTTTTGAAAAGGGTTAGGGTGGGCCCGAGGTTTTTGAGTTATATTCAGCTACTATACACTAACCCCGAGGCGAGTGTGGTGGTAGATGGAACCCCCTCCTACCCATTCAAACTAAGTAGAGGAACAAGGCAGGGCTGCCCCCTCTCACCCTTTTTATTTTTAATTTATATTGAACCCTTAGCGGCTTGGATAAGAGATAATGATGTTTATGAGGGATTTGGAGTAAATGGAGAGAAGAGTAAGATCTTGTTATTTGTAGATGATATCCTCCTTTTTGTAACTAACCCACAAGAAAAAATACATCGTATCATTAAGATGTTCGAGGCATTTGCCCCTCTATCTGGGTTGGACATAAATTGGAGTAAATCTACTATGCTCCCCCTGGATGAAGATATGGGGGAGACGGTGGGAAGACTATCCGTGTTAAAAAAAAAATGAATGTCTCCATTATCTGGGAGTAAAAATAGCAGCCACGAATGATAGGTTTGTGATTAACAATATACTGCCCCTTTTGAATAGTTTAGCGAAGAGAGTAGAAGTATGGATTAAAATGCCCTTCTCTATGTCAGAAAGGATGGCGATAATAAAAATGGTGGTCCTCCCACAGATCCTTTTTTTTCTTGCTACCTCGCCAGTGTGGATCGGCAAATGCTGGTTCCGGAAGATAGAAGTGATACTGGGTAGATTGTTATGGGGAAGAAAAAGGGTTCGTCTGAAGTACAGATATTTTATGGCCCCTGGAGATAGGGGGGGATTGGATATGCCCAATTTCTTTGTTTATTACATGGCCGCGCAGTTGGTACGAATCGTGAATTGGAGAAATTTTAGATATCTGGAGAAGATTGTAGTAGATAAGGAGAAAGTGAACATATATGAGGTGTTGGAATGAGATGATTATGAGGAGAGTGGGTCAAATAACACGATGTTATTGTATAAATATAGGAAAGTATGGGAAAGATTAAAGGGAGAATTACATGTAGGAAATAGTTTTGGGTTCACACCCCTATGGGGTAACAATAAATTTAAAGAATTGGTGAAGTGTGAGTCAACTTTTTGGGATAGTAAGGGTATAAAACGACTGGAACAATTATTTGATAAAGGACAACTCTTTTCATTTGAGCACATAAAAAGGGGGTATGATATTAGTGATAACGATTGGCTGTACTATTGGCAAGTTAGTCATGCAGTCCATAACACGATAGATAAGGAGATATATGTAGCACAGAAACACAATTTCATAGAAGCACTAACTCAAATAGAGCACTTTAAAAAAAAAAAGGAATATCAATTTTGTATAAGAAATTAAATAAGATTATTGGAGTAAGGGGGATCGACAGAATTAAAGACAAATGGTCCGGAATAGTGGGTACTGTGTCTGAGGAAGATTGGGACATTATGGCCCAAAATATAAGCAAGGTTTCTCGTAATATGGAACATAAAATTACACAATTTAAGATATTACACAAGACCCACTATTCCGCGCTTCATTTACATAGGATAGGGGTGAGAATCACTTCACAGTGTGTTAAATGTGGTTTGGAAGAGGCGGACTATTTACATAGTTTTTGGTCGTGTGAGAAGATATCTGTTTTCTGGGAATCTGTAATAAAAGAGGTAGAAAGTAAAATCCCTGTGAAGGTACCTCGTACGATAGAGTTTATACTGCTGGGAGCTATTGGTAAGATGGGCAAATTTGATTAGACATACTCTTGGATGTAAACAAGTATGGATTTGGCTTCTATGGCTTTTGCTTTTCTTCCGATTGGTGATGTTGTTTTATCGGATTTGTACAATGTATTTTTGTAATTGTTTAAGATTAAAATAAAAAAAATATAAAAAAAGTAATGTAATAGACAGACCCCAATTTTTAATATTCAGGGACTCTATAGTGACAGGGACTGTTCCCCAGGACTGACGCATGGCAAATGTGGTGCCAATATTTAAGAAGGGGTCAAAGGGTGACCCCGGGAATTATAGACCTGTTAGTTTAACCTTGGTAAATTGTTTGAGGGTTTCCTAAGAGATGCTATTTTGGAATATCTTGATAAAAATAAATGTATGACCCTGTATCAGCATGGATTTATGAGGGATTGATCCTGTCAAACTAACCTGATCAGCTTTTATGAGGAGGTGAGCACAAGACTGGACCAGGGGCAATCGCTGGATGTCGTATATCTGGATTTTTCCAAAGCATTTGATACGGTTCCACATAAAAGGTTGGTGCATAAAATGAGAAGGTTTGGGCTGGGTGAGAATGTGCGCAAGTGGGTAAGTAACTGGCTCAATGATAGGAAACAGAGGGTGTTTATTAATGGTACTTATTCTGATTGGGTGACTGTTACTAGTGGGGTACCACAGGGGTCCGTCTTGGGTCCTGTCCTATTTAATATATTCATGAATGACCTTGCAGAGGGGTTGAATAGTAAAGTAGCAATCTTTGCAGATGACACCAAACTCTGTAAAGTGGTAAACACTATAGAGGACAGTGCACTGTTACAAATGGATCTGGATAGGTTGGAGGTTTGGGCTGGGAAGTGGCAGATGAGGTTCAACACTGATAAATGTAAGGTAATGCAAAAATCCGAGCTGGGATTATGTATTAAATGGAAGAACACTTAGGACGACTGACATGGAAAAGGACTTAGGAGCCTTAGGTAACAGTAAACTTAGCTGTAGTGACCAGTGTCGGGCAGCTGCTGCCAAGGCTAATAAAATCATGGGGTACATCAATAGGGGCATAGATGCCGACGACAAGGAAATAATGCTACCGCTGTACAAATCACTAGTCAGTCCTCACATAGAGTACTGTGTACAGTACTGAGCACCAGTGTACAAGAAAGATATAGTGGAGCTGGAGAGGGTTCAAATCCCACTAAGGACAACAATAAATAAAGACATTATTATTATTATTATTATAATAACGTCAGCAGAGAGCACTGTGCTCGTGATGTCATCAGAGAGCATTCCAAAAAGAAAATAATTTCCTCTGTAGTATTCAGCAGCTAATAAGTACAGGAAAGATTACGATTTTTTAATAGAAGTCATTTACAAATCTGTTTAACTTTCCGGAGCCAGTTGATTTAAAAGAAAAAAAAGGTTTTCACCGGAGTACCCCTTTAACCCCTTCATGACCCAGCCCATTTTCACCTTCAGGTCCTGGGCATTTTTTGAAAATCTGACCACTGTCACTTTAAACATTAATAACTCTGGAATGCTTTTACTTATCATTCTGATTCCGAGAACTGCTGTAACAATCAGCCACCCCTGTGCAAATCGCCTCAAATGTACATGGTGCACTCTCCCTTCTGAGCCTTGTTGTGCGCCCCCAGAGCACTTTGCGCCCACATATGGGGTATCTCCATACTCGGGAGAAATTGCATTACAAATTTAGAGGATCTTTTTTCCCCTTTTACCTCTTGTGAAAATGAAAAGTATAGGGCAACACCAGCATGTCAGAGTAAAAAAATTATTTTTTTACACTAACATGCTGGTGTAGACCCCAACTTCACCTTTTCATAAGGGGTTAAAGAAGAAAAAGCCCCCCAAAATTTGTAAGGCAATTTCTCCCGAGTACGGCAATACCCCATATGTGTCCCAAAACTGTTGCCCTGAAATACAACAGGGCTCCAAAGTGAGAGAGCGCCATGCGCATTTGAGGCCTGAATTAGGGATTTGCATAGGGGTGGACATAGGGGTATTCTATGCCAATGATTCCCAAACAGGGTGCCTCCAGCTGTTGCAAAACTCCCAGCATGCCTGGACAGTCAATGGCTGTCCGGCAATACTGGGAGTTATTATTTTGCAACAGCTGGAGGCTCCGTTTTGGAAACAGTAGCGTACCAGACGTTTTTCATTTTTTTGGGGGCTGTGTAGGGATAATGTGTATATGTAGTGTTTTTTACTTTTTATTTTAGGTTAGTGTTAGTGTAGTGTTTTTAGGGTACAGTCACATGGGCAGAGGTTCACAGCAAGTTTGCCGCTGGGAGTTTGAGCTGCAGCGCAAATTTTGCGCCATCTCAAACTTGCAGCACTCACTGTAAACCTCCGCCCATGTGAGTGTACCCTGTACATTCACATTGGGGGGAGGGGGCAAACATCCAGCTGTTGCAAACTCCGAGCATGCCCTTTGGCTGTCCGTGCATGCTGGGAGTTGTAGTTTTGCAACAGCTGGAGGCACACTGGTTTGGAAACACTAAGTTAAGTAATAAACTTTCAAGTGTTTTGCAACCAAACTTAGCGTTTCCAAACCAGTGTGCCTCCAGCTGTTGAAAAACTACAACTCCCAGCATGCATGGTCTGTCAGTGCATGCTGGGAGTTATAGTTTTGCAACAATTGAAACAGCTGGAGGCACTGAGGTAGCAAACGGACAATGTTTCCCAACTAGTGTGCCTCCAGTTGTTGCAAAACTACAACTCCCAGCATGCCCAGACTGCCCAAGCATGCTGGAAGTTGTAGTTCGGCAATATCTGAAGGATCAGATGTTGCCGAACTACAACTTCCAGCATGCTTGGGCAGTCTGGGCATGCTGGGAGTTGTAGTTTTGCAATATCTGGAGGTCCACAGTTTGGAGACCACTGTATAATGGTCTCCAATCTATGCTCTTCCAGATGTTAGAGAACTACAACTCCCAGCATGCCTGAACAGACTGAGCATGCTGGGAGTTGTAGTTTTGCAACATCTGGAACAGCACAGATTGGAGACCATTATACAGTGGTCTCCAAACTGTGGACCTCCAGATGTTACAAAACTACAACTCCCAGCATGCCCAGAAAGCCAAAGGCTGTCTGGGCATGCTGGGAGTTGCCGTTTTGAAACTCCCAGAGGCAGCAGTGAGATCGCTTTACGGCGATCTCACTGCTGCCAATGAAGATGCCGCACTGCTGCCGGAAACTCACCTCCGGGACGCAGCGCCGCCGGGACCGCCTGGAGGACGTCGCTCGCAACGGGACCACTCGGGACACCGCATGGTCGGGTAAGTGATGCCGGGGGATGGGTAAGGGACACTTAGCAGAGCGGTGTGTGTCCCGATCCCCGTGATCGGGACTTACACACCGCGCTGCTAAATATTCTGATAGCGAAACGCTGCTATTAGCTAGTCAGAGTTGACCAGCTGATAGCAGCGATCGCTGGGGGGGGGATGAAACCCCCCGTGGTCGCATGGTAAGATGGCTGGCTATCAGTGATAGCCACCATCTTACCGGGCGCTGCGGGATGCCGCGAGTAGCGGCAAAAATGTTCATGACGTACCTGTATGTCATGGGTCGGGAACACCTTGCCACCCATGACGTACAGGTATGTCATAGGTCGGGAAGGGGTTAATGGTATAGAGAACTGTGTCTAGTGCATTAACTCTGATTTTTTGCCCATTGAAACCAGTAGGCCCATTGTGGTCTATGGGGAAAGCTGCTGAGTTGCCCATAGCAACCAATCAGATCGCTTCTTTCATTTTTGAAAAAGTCTCTGAAAAATGAAGGAAGTAATCTGATTGGTTGCTATGGGCAACTCAGAAACTTTTCCAGGAAAATATGCTGAGTTGCCCATAGCAACCAATCAGATCGCTTCTTTCATTTTGCAAAGGCATTGTGAAAAATGAAAGAAGCAATCTGGTTGCTATGGGCAACTGCACAACTCTTCCTCTACACTGGTCTTAATGAATCTCCCCCATAGAGGGAGATTTATCAAAACCTGCCCAGAGGGAAAGTTTCTGAGTTGCCCATAGCAACCAATCAGATCGCCTCTTTCATTTTTGAAAAAGCCTCTGAAAAATGAAGGATATTTTTGAGATTTTGGAAGCTGGGATACTCACTA
This sequence comes from Hyla sarda, assembly GCF_029499605.1. Classification (NCBI taxonomy): domain Eukaryota; kingdom Metazoa; phylum Chordata; class Amphibia; order Anura; family Hylidae; genus Hyla; species Hyla sarda. The sequence continues at coordinate 773,925 of NW_026607596.1, forward strand.
CACCCATGCATATCTAGATAATTAAGTATGGGGGGAACTTAAATTTATTTTTTAAATCACATGGAGTTTTGACTTTACTTCATTATGGTCGAATAAAGCACTTAAAGAGTTCCTTAAAATTAAAGATTCACTCTTTTGGATGAAAAGGGGCTTATTTATGTAAATCAATTATACGCTTTAGGTCAAATAAAGTCGTTTGAAGAGATAGCCCATAAGTGTGTGGGGGGAAGACAATCACAAACATTGTTTTTTACAAATAAGTAACACAGATCATAAAGCAATAAAAGGAGAGATTGGAGATTTCAGGGATTCTATATATAAGAAAAGTTTAATTAGACTATTTCCTTATGCAAAGTTGCTGTCTGGGCATGCTGGGAGTTGTGGTTCTGCAGCGGTTGGGGGTTCACAGCTTGAAGACCACTGCTATAGAGGGTGCAAATGTATCTGAGCCCTGGAACTCAAATAATGTGAAATATGAGATGATCAAAATGGAGCCCCTGCACTAATTACTTGGGTTCTGAGGTCTGTAAGGTCCATAGTAAAAACATCAGGTTCTGTCTATAGCAGATACTAAATCATGGCAGCTCAAAGAAACAAGCAGTCATTCTGACATGTCACATGTGATGTCATAGACAGCTGGAGGCCTGACATCCCACTGACAGCCGCCCGAGCCTTCAGTCTGTTCCTGTGCGATTAGTGAGAATAGTGAGATTAGCGTCTTCTTTTTCTACTTGTCTGAAATGGAGCTAAAAGGACTGGGGTTCGTCCCCCTCCTGTTGGCGTTTTGGTGTGCGGCCTGGCTTGCCACCAGCTACATCATGACGGTCGTCCTCGGCCATGCAGCCTCGCCACTGATGAGCATCAGGTAAGATAAACAAGCAAATGATTCTTATTTCATGGGTTGGGAGTGAGGAAATATCCATAATAACATTGGTTTCTTTTCCTTCACAGTGACGTGGGAAATGTCTTTCCCGAAAGCATATTATTCAGAATTGGATTTATAGGGACGTCCATTGGCACTTTGGTACTAACCTTTCTTATTTATAAGTATATGGTTATGCATACTGAAGAGTTCAGGGGTCATCAGGTCCTGATCCAGAGGATCCTGCTGGCCATTGTGTGGGCCTCCTGTTTTTCCACAGCTGTTATGCATGTATTGTCCCCCGAAGAATATCCCAGGATACACTTTGTCAGCACGATAATTTCCATTACATGTGAAGCCTTATACTACCTTGGGCAGTCCATCCAGATGTATAAATTACCAGGAGCAAAAAAAGTCATCCACCATAGTAGATGCACCTGCTGTGGCCTGACTTTTGTCTGTGTAGTTTTCTATTTTGGATATGAAACATTAAAGGAATTATTCCATAATGATGAAGACTGGGACGAGATCCGTGAAATCCCCATCATAATCATCGAGTGGGTGATGCTTCTACTGATCCTGATAAACATCGTGACCTATTATTCCACCATGCAGAGGTTATTGTTGACCGTCTCCAGAAACAGCTGCACACTCTCTCTTAGAGTAAAAATTGATGACTTCGGGGTGTAGACCACCACGGGGGCCATCAAGTGGACTTCTGGGAGAGATACTGCACAGGACACGGAAAACATCTAAAGAAGAATAACTGGGGGACTACATATGGTGCCAGTAATCATGACACAATAATATGAGCTGGTGATATTACCTATACAAAAAAAAAATAAAAAAAAATTATAAAAAAATATTGGTGTGTGAAGTGTAATACCTAGTTAGAAAAACAGAATCAAATTCATCATTATAACCCCCCTCTGCATTACCCTGTTTATTATTTTTCAAGCAAGCACTTTGTTCTAATTCGTCCACTCTCTGGCGTGCTCCTTGTATAAGGGGTTTGGGATACCCTTTTTGTTTAAAACGATCCTCCAGGTTCTCTAGTTGTTGTAGGTATTTTTGTGTGGAAGAACAATTCCTTCGGATTCTTTTCATTTGACCGAATGGAATGTTCTTCTTCCATTATTTAAGATGGCAACTGTTAAAGTCGAGGTATCTGTTTGCATTCACCTCCTTAAAATAGTTGGCAGTATGCGAACAGCCATCCTGAATATAGATATTTAAATCCAGGAACTCACATTTTTTGGGGGACTGATGCAGCGCTGCCTTTGGCAATTTCTGGCTCTGCTATAGCGCTTTTTTTGAGGGGGCGTGTCGGCTGCCCCTTCATCTGGCGGTCAACCTGCGCTATCTGGCCAGCGAGCCAGGGCCCCGTACAGGAGATCACGGGGCCCCCCAGCGGTCGGACCCCCGCAATCTGAAACTTATCCCCTATCCTTGGGACAGGGCCGGACTGGGGATGAAATCCAGCCCTGGAAATTACTGTATACCAGCCCCACAGCATTGTGTCATTGTGTCGGCAAACAGCCACCGAGCACAGGCGTATCACTTTGCGTGGCTATACATATATATATATATCACAGAACGAATACACCAGTACTTTGCCAAATTTTTCAATAAAGTGGTGTCAGCGACCAAGACCTGATCATAGTCCACCACAAATTCAAAAAGTAAAATGGCACAACACTCCCTTATAATCAGGGCCGGTTTTAGGCTTAGCGTGGCCTTAGGCAAAATCAAAAGTGGGGCCCCAAAAGTCATAGTAGTGCACTAACTAGATTTGAACAATTTTGGTCACTTCAAATACTATAAAAAAAATATCTAAAAAGCTATTGAAAAGTCCCATCAAAACAAAAATGGTACCGATAAAAACTACAAATCACAGCGCAAAAAATGACCCTCACATCCCCATATACAGAAAAATAAGAGTTATAGGGATCAAAATAGTACAATTTTATATTTTTGTATAGTTCCCCCCACATTAGGTAAAGAGTATAGCTCCCCCACATTAGGTGTGCAGTATAGTTCCCCCACATTAGGTGCAGTATAGTTCCCCCACATTAGGTGCAGTATAGTCCCCCTCATTAGGTGCAGTATAGTTCTCCCCACATTAGGTGCAGTATAGTTCCCCCACTTCAGGTGCAGTATAGTTCTCCCCACATTAGGTACAGTATAGTTCCCCCACATTAGGTGCAGTATAGTCCCCCACATTAGGTGCAGTATAGTCCCCCACATTAGGTGCAGTATAGTCCCCCACATTAGGTGCAGTATAGTCCCCCACATAAGGTGCAGTATAGTTCCCCCACTTCAGGTGCTGTATAGTTCCCCCACTTTAGGTGCAGTATAGTTCTAACCACATTAGGTACAGTATAGTTCCCCCACATTAGGTGCAGTATAGTCCGCCACATTAGGTGCAGTATAGTTCACCCCACATTAGGTGCAGTATAGTTCTCCCCACATTAGGTGCAGTATAGTTCCCCCACATTAGGTGCAGTATAGTTCTCCCCACATTAGGTGCAGTATAGCTCTCCACATTAGGTGCAGTATAGTTCCCCACATTAAGTGCAGTATAGTTCCCCACATTAGGTGCAGTATAGTTCTCCCCACATTAGGTGCAGTATAGTTCCCCCACTTCACGTGCAGTATAGTTCTCCCCACATTAGATACAGTATAGTTCCCCCACATTAGGTGCAGTATAGTTCTCCCCACATTAGGTGCAGTATAGTTCTCCCCACATTAGGTGCAGTATAGTTCTCCCCACATTAGGTGCAGTATAGTTCTCCCCACATTAGGTGCAGTATAGTTCTCCCCACATTAGGTGCAGTATAGTTCTCCCCACATTAGGTGCAGTATAGTTCTCCCCACACTAGGTGCAGTATAGCTCTCCACATTAGGTGCAGTATAGCTCTCCACATTAGGTGCAGTACAGTTCCCTGCACATTAGGTGCAGTATAGCTCTCCACATTAGGCTGGCATTATAGTTCCCCCACATTAGGTGCAGTATATAATCCCCCCCCCCCTCATTAGGTGCAGTATAGTTCCCGCACATTAGATGCAGTATAGTTCACCACATTAGGTACAGTATAGCTCTCCACATTAGGTGCAGTACAGTTCCCTCCACATTAGGTGCAGTATAGCTCCCCACATTAGGTTGGCAGTATAGTTCCCCCACATTAGGTGCAGTATATAGTCCCCCCTCATTAGGTGCTGTATAGTTCCCCCACATTAGGTGCAGTGTAGTTCCCCACATTAGGTGCAGTATAGTTCCCCACATTAGGTGCAGTATAGTTCCCCCACATTAGGTGCAGTATAGCTCTTCACATTAGTTGCAGTATAGTTCTCCCCACATTAGGTGCAGTATAGTCCCCCACATTGGGTGCAGTACAGTCCCCCACATTAGGTGCAGTATAGTTCCCCCACATTAGGTTGGCTGTATAGTTCCCCCACTTCAGGTGCAGTATAGTTCTCCCCATATTAGGTACAGTATAGTTCCCCCACATTAGGTGCAGTATAGTTCTCCCCACATTAGGTGCAGTATATAGTCCCCCCCCCCTCATTAGGTGCAGTATAGTGCCCCCACATTAGGTGCAGTATAGTTCCCCACATTAGGTACAGTATAGCTCTCCACATTAGGTGCAGTACAGTTCCCTGCACATTAGGTGCAGTATAGCTCTCCACATTAGGCTGGCATTATAGTTCCCCCACATTAGGTGCAGTATATAATCCCCACCCCCCCCCCCCCTCATTAGGTGCAGTATAGTTCCCGCACATTAGATGCAGTATAGTTCACCACATTAGGTACAGTATAGCTCTCCACATTAGGTGCAGTACAGTTCCCTCCACATTAGGTGCAGTATAGCTCCCCACATTAGGTTGGCAGTATAGTTCCCCCACATTAGGTGCAGTATATAGTCCCCCCTCATTAGGTGCAGTATAGTTCCCCCACATTAGGTGCAGTGTAGTTCCCCACATTAGGTGCAGTATAGTTCCCCCACATTAGGTGCAGTATAGCTCTTCACATTAGGTGCAGTATAGTTCTCCCCACATTAGGTGCAGTATAGTCCCCCACATTGGGTGCAGTACAGTCCCCCACATTAGGTGCAGTATAGTTCCCCCACATTAGGTTGGCTGTATAGTTCCCCCACTTCAGGTGCAGTATAGTTCTCCCCATATTAGGTACAGTATAGTTCCCCCACATTAGGTGCAGTATAGTTCTCCCCACATTAGGTGCAGTATAGTCCCCCACATTAGGTGCAGTATAGTTCTCCCCACATTAGGTGCAGTATAGTTCTCCCCACATTAGGTGCAGTATAGTTCTCCCCACATTAGGTGCAGTATAGTTCTCCCCACATTAGGTGCAGTATAGTTCTCCCCACATTAGGTGCAGTATAGTTCTCCACATTAGTTGCAGTATAGCTCTCCACATTAGGTGCAGTACAGTTCCCTCCACATTAGGTGCAGTATAGATCCCCACATTAGGTTGGCAGTATAGTTCCCCCACATTAGGTGCAATATATAGTCCTCCCCCCCCCCTCATTAGGTACAGTATAGCTCCCCACATTAGGTTGACAGTATAGTTCCCCCACATTAGGTGCAGTATATAGTCCCCCCCCCCCTCATTAGGTGCAGTATAGTGCCCCCACATTAGGTGCAGTATAGTTCCCCACATTAGGTACAGTATAGCTCTCCACATTAGGTGCAGTACAGTTCCCTCCACATTAGGTGCAGTATAGTTCCCTCCACATTAGGTGCAGTACAGTTCCCTCCACATTAGGTTGGCAGTATAGTTCCCCCACATTAGGTGCAGTATATAATCCCCCCCTCATTAGGTGCAGTATAGTTCCCCCACATTAGGTGCAGTATAGTTCCTCACATTAGGTGCAGTATAGTTCCCCCACATTAGGTGCAGTATAGTTCTCCCCATATTAGGTGCAGTATAGTTCCCTCCACATTAGGTGCAGTATAGTTCTCCCCACATTAGGTGCAGTATAGTTCTCCCCACATTAGGTGCAGTATAGTTCCCCCACATTAGGTGCAGTGTAGTCCCACACATTGGTGCAGTATAGTTCTCCCCACATTAGGTGCAGTATAGTTCCCCCACATTAGGTGCAGTATAGTTCCCCACATTAGGTGCAGTATAGTTCTCCCCACATTAGGTGCAGTATAGTTCCCTCCACATTAGGTGCAGTATAGTTCTCCCCACATTAGGTGCAGTATAGTTCCCCCACATTAGGTGCAGTATAGATCCCCCACATTAGGTGCAGTATAGTTCTCCCCACATTGGTGCAGTATAGTTCCCCACATTAGGTGCAGTATAGTCCCACACATTGGTGCAGTATAGTTCCCCACATTAGGTGCAGTATAGTTCCCTCCACATTAGGTGCAGTATAGTTCTCCCCACATTAGGTGCAGTATAGTTCCCCACATTAGGTGCAGTATATTTTTTCCACATTAGGTGCAGTATAGATCCCCCACATTAGGTGCAGTATAGTTCTCCCCACATTGGTGCAGTATAGTTCCCCACATTAGGTGCAGTATAGTTCCCCACATTAGGTGCAGTATAGTTCCCCCACATTAGGTGCAGTATAGTTCCCCACATTAGGTGCAGTATAGTTCTCCCCACATTAGGTGCAGTATAGTTCCCCCACATTAGGTGCAGTATAGTTCCCCCACATTAGGTGCAGTATAGTTCTCCCCACATTAGGTGCAGTATAGTTCCCCACATTAGGTGCAGTATAGTTCCCTCCACATTAGGTGCAGTATAGTTCTCCCCACATTAGGTGCAGTATAGTTCCCCCACATTAGGTGCAGTATAGTTCCCCCACATTAGGTGCAGTATAGTTCCCCACATTAGGTGCAGTATAGTTCCCCACATTAGGTGCAGTATAGTTCTCCACATTAGGTGCAGTATAGTTCTCCCCACATTAGGTGCAGTATAGTTCCCCCACATTAGGTGCAGTATAGTTCCCCCACATTAGGTGCAGTATAGTTCCCCACATTAGGTGCAGTATAGTTCCCCACATTAGGTGCAGTATAGTTCCCTCCACATTAGGTGCAGTATAGTTCTCCCCACATTAGGTGCAGTATAGTTCTCCCCACATTAGGTGCAGTATAGTTCCCCCACATTAGGTGCAGTATAGTTCCCCACATTAGGTGCAGTATAGTTCCCCACATTAGGTGCAGTATAGTTCCCCCACATTAGGTGCAGTATAGTTCCCCACATTAGGTGCAGTATAGTTCTCCCCACATTAGGTGCAGTATAGTTCTCCCCACATTAGGTGCAGTATAGTTCCCCCACATTAGGTGCAGTATAGTTCCCCCACATTAGGTGCAGTATAGTTCCCCACATTAGGTGCAGTATAGTCCCACACATTGGTGCAGTATAGTCCCCAGGCCCGTCGCTACCGGACCGGCAAACCAAGCAATTGCTTGGGGCCCCGAGCTGGCTGGGGGGCCCCGAGCAGAGCCGGTGCTTGCCCGTCCTGTAGCGACGGGACACTTCGGGGGGCCCGCACATTTCACCAAAATTACATTTTTGATGGGCGCGGGCCCCTTAAGAAACAAAGCAGGGCCGGCACCGGACAGGTCAGGGGATGATTGGAGTAGAGACGTCACGTGCCCCGCGCAGGCACGCACGTTTACGCCAATCACCTGACCTGTCCCTGCTTGCGTCCCCGCGGGAACCTCCAGCATCCTCCGTGCAGTGACAGGAGCAGCAGCAGACTCCCGCCTCTGCAACGATCCCCGGCAGGGTAAGTAAACTGGCGCGGGGGGCCCGGGGGATTGTATGGTTGTCAGGGGACTGCAATGGTGATGAGAGGTGTTTGTGTGTGTGTGTGTGGGGGGGGGGGGGGGGGGGGTCATGAGAGATGCAGGGGGGTGTTATGGGGATCATGAGAGATGCAGGGGGGTGTTATGGGGATCATGAGAGATGCAGGGGGGTGTTATGGGGGTCATGAGAGATGCAGGAGGGGTGTTATGGGGTCATGAGAGATGCAGGGGGGTGTTATGGGGATCATGAGAGATGCAGGGGGGTGTTATGGGGATCATGAGAGATGCAGGAGGGGTGTTATGGGGGTCATGAGAGATGCAGGAGGGGTGTTATGGGGTCATGAGAGATGCAGGGGGTGTTATGGGGGTCATGAGAGATGCATGAGGGGTGTTATGGGGATCATGAGAGATGCGGAGGGGTGTTATGGGGATCATGAGAGATGCAGGAGGGGTGTTATGGGGATCATGAGAGATGCAGGAGGGGTGTTATGGGGATCATGAGAGATGCAGGGGGTGTTATGGGGGTCATGAGAGATGCAGGAGAGGTGTTATGGGGGTCATGAGAGATGCAGGGGGGTGTTATCGGGATCATGAGAGATACAGGGGGGTGTTATGGGGGTCATGAGAGATGCAGGGGGTGTTATGGGGGTCATGAGAGATGCAGGGGGTGTTATAGGGGTCATGAGAGATGCAGAGGGGTGTTATGGGGATCATGAGAGATGCAGGGGGGTGTTATGGGGGTCATGAGAGATGCAGGGGGGTGTTATGGGGTCATGAGAGATGCAGGGGGTGTTATGGGGATCATGAGAGATGCAGGGGGGTGTTATGGGGGTCATGAGAGATGCAGGAGGGGTGTTATGGGGGTCATGAGAGATGCAGGAGGGTGTTATGGGGGTCATGAGAGATGCAGGGGGTGTTATGGGGTCATGAGAGATGCAGTGGGGTGTTATGGGGGTCATGAGAGATGCAGGGGTGGTGTTATGGGGGTCATGAGAGATATAGGGAGTGTTATGTTGGTCATGAGAGATGCAGGAGGGGTGTTATGGGGGTCATGAGAGATGCAGGAGGGGTGTTATGGGGGTCATGAGAGATGCAGGGGGTGTTATGGGGGTCATGAGAGATGCAGTGGGGTGTTATGGGGGTCATGAGAGATGCAGGAGGGGTGTTATGGGGGTCATGAGAGGTGCAGGAGGGGTGTTATGGGGGTCATGAGAGATGCAGGAGGGGTGTTATGGGGGTCATGAGAGATGCAGGAGGGGTGTTATGGGGATCATGAGAGATGCAGGAGGGGTGTTATGGGGGTCATGAGAGATGCAGGAGGGGTGTTATGGGGGTCATGAGAGGTGCCCCCCCCCCTGCACCTCTCCTCATTCCCCCCCCCCCCCCCCCCGGTTATAATAGTGATGAGGAGAGGTGGGGGGGGGGAGTTATAGTAATAATGAGGAGAGGTATATGTATATATGATGTGTATGCATGTGTGGCAGTATTGTATTCAGTGGATGCAGTGTAGAGCAGCATTATATTCAGGGTACAGTGTGTGGCAGCATTATATTCAGGGGTACAGTGTGTGGCAGTATTATTTTCAGGGTACAGTGTGTGGAAGCATTATATTCAGTGGATACAGTGTGGAGCAGCATTATAGTCAGGGTACAGTGTGTGGCAGCATTATATTCAGGGTACAGTGTGTGGCAGCATTATATTCAGGGTACAGTGTGTGGCAGCATTATATTCAGGGGTACTGTGTGTGGAAGCATTATATTCAGGGTACAGTGTGTGGCAGTATTATATTCAGGGGTACAGTGTGTGGAAGCATTATATTCAGGGTACAGTGTGTGGCAGTATTATATTCAGGGTACAGTGTGTGGCAGCATTATATTCAGGGTACAGTGTGTGGCAGCATTATATTCAGGGTACAGTGTGTGGCAGGATTATATTCAGGGTACAGTGTGGGGCAGTATTATATTCAGGGGTACAGTGTGTGGAAGCATTATATTCAGGGTACAGTGTGTGGCAGTGTTATAGTCAGGGTACAGTGTGTGGCAGCATAATATTCAGGGTACAGTGTGTGGCAGTATAATATTCAAGGTACAGTGTGAGGCAGCATTATATTCAGGGTACAGTGTGTGGCAGCATTATATTCAGGGTACAGTGTGTGGCAGTATTATATCCAGGGGGTACAATGTGTGGCAGGATTATATTCAGGGTACAGTGTGGGGCAGTATTATATTCAGGGGTACAGTGTGTGGAAGCATTATATTCAGGGTACAGTGTGTGGCAGAATTATAGTCAGGGTACAGTGTGTGGCAGAATTATAGTCAGGGTACAGTGTGTGGCAGAATTATAGTCAGGGTACAGTGTGTGGCAGCATTATAGTCAGGGTACAGTGTGTGGCAGCATTATATTCAGGGTACAGTGTGTGGCAGTATTATATTCAAGGTACAGTGTGAGGCAGCATTATATTCAGGGTACAGTGTGTGGCAGTATTATATTCAAGGTACAGTGTGAGGCAGCATTATCTTCAGGGTACAGTGTGGGGCAGTATATTATTTAGAGTACACTTTCTGGCAAGGTTATAATGATTACTGTCTTCATGCAGAGGATGAGGATCTGCTGACAGTGAGGAGCCAATGATGCCTGGATGTCAGACTCTGCAGAGAAGATGGAGCTGGAGGAAGACCTGGTCTCTGGACCAGATGAAGAAGAAAAGATAACAGAGAAGATATCACTCAAGTCAGAAGACGTCACTCAGGTCACTATCATTGTGTATTCTCCTGACTGTCCCATCAGAGCTGTAGTCACATGTAAGTTCTGCAGTGATGATGGGTAAAACTGTGTCCAATCTGTGGCTCTTCAGCTGTTACAAAACTACAACTCCCATTGCCAGAGGCTCTCCAGAATGATGGGAGTTTTAGCTTTCCAACAGCTGGAGAACCATTTTAACCGAGGTGATCGGTGGGGGTCTCAGCAGTCAAACCCCCACCAAAAAAATGGCCCGGGGGGGGGGGGGGTCTGGACAGCGGGTATGGGTAGGGAACACTGCTGCACCTAATGTGGGGGGAACACTGCCTACCTAATGTGGGGGGAAGACTGCCTACCTAATGTGGGGGATCTCTGCTGCACCTAATGTAGGGGGAACACTGCTGCACCTAATGTGCGTCGTATTGACGTTCGCTCACGTTGCGCTCCCAGAATTCAAGGGTCGGCGTTACTATGGAGGGGGGGGCCTCCATGTCCATTTTGCTTGGGGCCCCCAAATTCCTTCAAACGGCCCTGATAGTCCCCCACATTAGGTGCAGTATAGTTCCCCACATTAGGTGCAGTATAGTTCCCCACATTAGGTGCAGTATAGTCCCACACATTGGTGCAGTATAGTCCCCCACATTAGGTGCAGTATAGTCCCCCACATTAGGAGCAGTATAGCTCTCCACATTAGGTGCAGTATAGTTCTCCACATTAGGTGTAGTATAGTTCTCCACATTAGGTGCAGTATAGTTCTCCACATTAGGTGCAGTATAGTTCTCCACATTAGGTGCAGTATAGCTCTCCACATTAGGTGCAGTATAGTTCTCCACATTAGGTGCAGTATAGTTCTCCACATTAGGTGCAGTATAGTTCCCCCACATTAGGTTGGCAGTATAGTTCCCCCACATTAGGTTGGCAGTATAGTTCCCCCACATTAGGTTGGCAGTATAGTTCCCCCACATTAGGTTGGCAGTATAGTTCCCCCACATTAGGTTGGCAGTATAGTTCCCCCACATTAGGTTGTCAGTATAGTTCCCCACATTAGGTGCAGTATACAGTAGTTCCCCCACATGAGGTGCAGTATAATTCCCCACATTAGGTGCAGTATACAGTAGTTCCCCCACATTAGGTGCAGTATACAGTAGTTCCCCCACATTAGTTGCAGTATACAGTAGTTCCCCCGCATTAGGTGCAGTATAATTCCCCCCATTAGGTGCAGTATACAGTAGTTCCCCACATTAGGTGCAGTATACAGTAGTTCTCCCACATTAGGTGCAGTATACAGTAGTTCCCCCACATTAGGTGCAGTGTAGTTCCCCCACATTAGGTGCAGTATAGTTCCCCACATTAGGTGCAGTATAGTTCCCCCACATTAGGTGCAGTGTAGTTCCCCCACATTAGGTGCAGTGTAGTTCCCCCACATTAGGTGCAGTATAGTTCCCCCACATTAGGTGCAGTATAGCTCTCCACATTAGGTGCAGTATAGCTCTCCACATTAGGTGCAGTATAGTTCTCCACATTAGGTGCAGTATAGTTCTCCACATTAGGGGCAGTATAGTTCTCCACATTAGGTTGGCAGTATAGTTCCCCCACATTAGGTTGGCAGTATAGTTCCCCCACATTAGGTTGGCAGTAAAGTTCCCCACATTAGGTGCAAAATAGTTCCCCACATTAGGTGCAGTATACAGTAGTCCCTCCACATTAGGTGCAGTATACAGTAGTTCCCCACATTAGGTGCAGTATACAGTAGTTCCTAGGGATGTAAGAAAAAATCGATTCTCGCGATAATCGCGATTTTTCATTTGCCGATACAGAATCGATTCAAAATATTTTTGAATCGATTCTTTTAGGGATGTGGAATTTTTAATAAAACGCACTTTTCTTACCTGCCAACGAGCCCGCGGAGCTCCGGTACAGGTGTTGGGTCCCCGGGCTGTATTCTTCTTACTTCCTGTTAGTCCGGCACGTCACACGGAGCTTCAGCCTATCACCGGCCGCAGCGATGTCCCGCCTCCGCTGGTGATAGGCTGAAGCTCCATGTGACGTGCCGGACTAACAGGAAGTAAGAAGAATACAGCCCGGGGACCCAACACCTGTACCGGAGCTCCGGGGGCTCGTTGGCAGGTAAGATAAAGTGTGTTTTATTTTATTTTGCAGCACCGGAGTACTAGATCGCCGCTGTCAAAGCTGACAGCGGCGTCTATTGGGATCTATGAATGCTCCCAGGTGGGCGATATATCGCGATGTATCGTCACCTAGACGGTATCGCGATATATCGCGATATATCGAATCGCCACACTGGTATCGCGATTCGAATCGAATCGCCAAATTCTTGGCGATTCACACCCCTAGTAGTTCCCCACATTAGGTGCAGTATACAGTAGTCCCCCCACATTAGGTGCAGTATACAGTAATCCCCCCACATTAGGTGCAGTATACAGTAATCCCCCCACATTAGGTGCAGTATACAGTAGTCCCCCCACATTAGGTGCAGTATACAGTAGTCCCCCCACATTAGGTGCAGTATTCAGTAGTTCCCCACATTAGGTGCAGTATACAGTAGTTCCCCACATTAGGTGCAGTATACAGTAGTTCCCCCACATTAGGTGCAGTATAATTCCCCACATTAGGTGCAGTATACAGTAGTTCCCCCACATTAGGTGCAGTATACAGTAGTTCCCCCACATTAGGTGCAGTATACAGTAGTTCCCCCACATTAGGTGCAGTATAATTCCCCACATTAGGTGCAGTATACAGTAGTTCCCCCACATTAGGTGCAGTATACAGTAGTTCCCCCACATTAGGTGCAGTATGCAGTAGTTCCCCCGCATTAGGTGCAGTATAATTCCCCCCATTAGGTGCAGTATACAGTAGTTCCCCACATTAGGTGCAGTATACAGAAGTTCCCCCACATTAGGTTCAGTATACAGTAGTTCCCCCACATTAGGTGCAGTATAATTCCCCACATTAGGTGCAGTATACAGTAGTTCCCCCACATTAGGTGCAGTATACAGTAGTTTCCCCACATTAGGTGCAGTATACAGTAATTCCCCCGCATTAGGTGCAGTATAATTCCCCCCATTAGGTGCAGTATACAGTAGTTCACCACATTAGGTGCAGTATACAGTAGTTCCCCCACATTAGGTGCAGTATACAGTAGTTCCCCCACATTAGGTGCAGTGTAGTTCCCCCACATTAGGTGCAGTGTAGTTCCCCCACATTAGGTGCAGTGTAGTTCCCCCACATTAGGTGCAGTGTAGTTCCCCCACATTAGGTGCAGTGTAGTTCCCCCACATTAGGTGCAGTGTAGTTCCCCCACATTAGGTGCAGTGTAGTTCCCCCACATTAGGTGCAGTGTAGTTCCCCCACATTAGGTGCAGTGTAGTTCCCCCACATTAGGTGCAGTGTAGTTCCCCCACATTAGGTGCAGTGTAGTTCCCCCACATTAGGTGCAGTGTAGTTCCCCCACATTAGGTGCAGTGTAGTTCCCCCACATTAGGTGCAGTGTAGTTCCCCCACATTAGGTGCAGTGTAGTTCCCCCACATTAGGTGCAGTGTAGTTCCCCCACATTAGGTGCAGTGTAGTTCCCCCACATTAGGTGCAGTGTAGTTCCCCCACATTAGGTGCAGTGTAGTTCCCCCACATTAGGTGCAGTGTAGTTCCCCCACATTAGGTGCAGTGTAGTTCCCCCACATTAGGTGCAGTGTAGTTCCCCCACATTAGGTGCAGTGTAGTTCCCCCACATTAGGTGCAGTGTAGTTCCCCCACATTAGGTGCAGTGTAGTTCCCCCACATTAGGTGCAGTGTAGTTCCCCCACATTAGGGGCAGTGTAGTTCCCCCACATTAGGGGCAGTGTAGTTCCCCCACATTAGGGGCAGTGTAGTTCCCCCACATTAGGGGCAGTGTAGTTCCCCCACATTAGGGGCAGTGTAGTTCCCCCACATTAGGTGCAGTGTAGTTCCCCCACATTAGGTGCAGTGTAGTTCCCCCACATTAGGTTGGCAGTATAGTTCCCCCACATTAGGTTGGCAGTATAGTTCCCCCACATTAGGTTGGCAGTATAGTCTCCCACATTAGGTGCAGTATAGTCTCCCACATTAGGTGCAGTATACAGTAGTCCCTCCACATTAGGTGCTGTAAACAGTAGTTCCCCACATTAGGTGCAGTATACAGTAGTCCCCCACATTAGGTGCAGTATACAGTAGTCCCCCACATTAGGTGCAGTATACAGTAGTTCCCCACATTAGGTGCAGTATACAGTAGTTCCCCACATTAGGTGCAGTATACAGTAGTCCCCCCACATTAGGTGCAGTATACAGTAGTTCCCCACATTAGGTGCAGTATACAGTAGTTCCCCACATTAGGTGCAGTATACAGTAGTCCCCCCCACATTAGGTGCAGTATACAGTAGTCCCCCCCACATTAGGTGCAGTATACAGTAGTCCCCCCACATTAGGTGCAGTATACAGGTGTTTCCCCACATTAGGTGAAGTACAGTAGTTTCCCACATTAGGTGCAGTATACAGTAGTCCCCCCACATTAGGTGCAGTATACAGTAGTCCTCCCACATTAGGTGCAGTATACAGTAGTTCCCCACATTAGGTGCAGTATACAGTAGTTCCCCACATTAGGTGAAGTATACAGTAGTTTCCCCACATTAGGTGCAGTATACAGTATTTCCCCCACATTAGGTGCAGTATAGTTCCCCCACATTAGGTGCAGTATAGTTCCCTCACATTAGGTGCAGTATAGTTCTCCCCACATTAGGTGCAGTATACAGTAGTCCCCCCACATTAGGTGCAGTATACAGTAGTTCCCCCACATTAGGTGCAGTATACAGTAGTTCCCCCACATTAGGTGCAGTATAGTTCCCTCACATTAGGTGCAGTATAATTCCCCACATTAGGTGCAGTATAGTTCCCCCACATTAGGTGCAGTATAATTCCCCACATTAGGTTCAGTATAGTTCCCCCACATTAGGTGCACTATAATTCCACCACATTTGGTGCAGTATAGTTCCCCACATTAAGTGACTGCACTTAATGTGGGGGAACTATACTGCACCAAATGTGGTGGAATTATAGTGCAACTAATGTTCCCCTACAGACATACAGCCTTCAGCCATATACAATGTATGGCTGGAGGCTGTATGCCTGTTTACTGCCCCACTTGAGTATTCCGACCACCGCTCCTGGATCACGATCTACTGCTATGGCCTATGGGCCATCCTGGTAACGATCTACTGCTATGGCCTATGGGCCATCCCGGGAGCGGCGGTCGGAACACTGAAGATGACCGCAGGTCACTTACCATACCCGCACGTCCTCCTCACTGCTGCGCTCTGCTGTACTGTTGCTATGGGCGCACGCACGTGACGTCAGTGCCGTCACTGCGTGCGCTTCCTCCCAACGGCCCCAGCGTTTTTAAAGTTAACGCGGGGCCGCTATGAAGTAAACGGGGCATCCTTGTGGCCTGAAAAGATTTTTCGGGACACAGGGATGTCCCAAATGTGACGGGGCCCCCCTGCGGGCACGGGGCCCGGAGCTGATCACTGTTTTAAAGTGGCCCCCCTGCTAATCTTTAACAAGAAGCCAACGCTGCGGCCACTTTAAAACAGTTGCCCCCCCCCCCCCCTACTGAGCAGACGGCAGGACCCCTGGGGGATGGGGGCCCTAGGCAATTGCCTGGTTTGCCCCGCCATAACACCGGCCCTGCTTATAATGAAAAATGGCAGCAATGTTTTAAAAAGGCTATATGTGAAAATCCGGTATATTGATAGCAATATTAACAATAATGCCAGTATACAAGGAGGAAAATTATCACCATACATATTACCGTCATACTGTTACTGACCAAATCCTGTATGTTGAGAGTAATATTACCAATAATACCAGTATACAAGGAGGAATATTATCCCCATACATATTACCATCATACTGTTACTAGCCAAATCCTGTATACTGAGACCAATATTACCAATATACAAGGAGGAATATTATCCCCATACATATTACCGTCATACTGTTACTAGCCAAATCCTGTATACGGAGACCAATAATACCTGTATACAAGGAGGAATATTATCCCCATACATATTACCATCATACTGTTACTAGCCAAATCCTGTATACTGAGACCAATATTACCAATATACAAGGAGGAATATTATCCCCATACATATTACCATCATACTGTTACTAGCCAAATCCTGTATACTGAGACCAATATTACCAATATACAAGGAGGAATATTATGCCCATACATATTACCATCATACTGTTACTAGCCAAATCCTGTATACGGAGACCAATAATACCTGTATACAAGGAGGAATATTATCCCCATACATATTACCATCATACTGTTACTAGCCAAATCCTGTATACTGAAACCAATATTACCAGTATACAAGGAGGAATATTATGCCCATACATATTACCATCATACTGTTACTGACCAAATCCTGTGAACTGACATTGAAATTATCAATATCAGTATACAAGGGACAAGTAATATCGCCACATCATGACCAGTATCACCGCAGAATGACTAATATCCCCACACTGCTACTGAAAAAAATCCACTAGGCAAAGACCAAGGTTAACTCCATACAGTGATCATATACAGAGAGATACCAACACTACAAAGGTGCCCCCCTTCCCTCTCCCCTTCTTAGCTAAGTAAATGTTCAGCCTTAAAGGAGTAGTCCAGTGGTGACTCAGTGGTGAGCAACTTATCCCCTATCCTAAGGATAGGGGATAAGTTGCAGATCGCGGGGAGTCCGACCGCTGGGGCCCCCTGCGATCTCCTGTACGGAGCCCCGACAGCCCGCGGGAAGGGGGCGTGTCGACCTCCGCACGAGGCGGCGGCCGACACGCCCCCTTAATACAACTCTATGGCAGAGCCGAAGCGCTGCCTTCGGCAATCTCCGGCTCTGCCATTGAGATGTATTGAGGGGGCGTGTCGGCCGCCGCCTCGTGCGGGGGTCGACACCCGCTATCTCGGCGGAGAGCCGGGGCCCCCGCGATCTCAAACTTATCCCCTATCCTTAGGATAGGGGATAGGTTTTTCACCACTGGACTACCCCTTTAATATATTAGGTAGGTAGGCAGGCTTCTTCCCACTTCTACCTCCATTCCACATTAGGCTGTATTCACCCCACGATTGTTACATACGGGACCAGATCCGATAGGGATATGTGAAAACCAGGCACTCCCGTATCTCAGCCGGACCCGGACCCCATCTCATCTCATTTGAATGAGCCGACCGGAGTTAAATAGTGACTCCGGTCGGCTTATTTTTGCCCCATATCCGGTTTTGTGACCAGACTTAAAACCGTGGTATACTACAGTTTTAAGTACGGTCACAAATCTGGATACGGGGCAAAACTGAGCCGACTGGAGTCATTATCTGACTCCGGTCGGCTCATCCAAACGAGATGTGGTCCGGGTCCGGCTGAGATACGGGAGCGCCTGGTTTTCACATCTCCCAGCCAGATCCGGTTTGTAACAATTGTGGTGTGAATGCAGCCTTAGCTAGATATATCTCTCTCCACCCAGGGCAGAACTGGGGCTAAAAACCAACCCTGAAAAAATGATCATACCAGCCCCACAGCATTGTGTCATTGTGGCAGCCGCCGGCAGCAGGGAAGGGACAGGGAAGCCTGACATTTGATTTGCCAGGCCTCCATAAGAAAGCTATGTTGTGGCAGAAATGTGGTATTAACGCTTGGGGAAGACAGTATAAAAAAAACCCTCTCTTCCTTGCTCTTGCGCTACCGCCAGAATCACGAAATTCAGTTCCCAGTGTCCAGCGCTTCTGGGTTAGGTGACGTTACACAGCTGCTCATTCAGTTATGGGCCGAAGCAATGTCCAGCCTCAGCCTCTGATTGGATGGCTAGTTATATGACGTCACCTGACCCGGAAGTGCCAGATACCAGGAACACAATTCCAGTAGTAGTGCAGAAGCCAGGAATGTAACTGTATAGGGACTAGGACTACAAACTGTGGACTGCTAGTTGTTCCAAAAATGGTCTGGGCATGCTGGGAGTTGTAGTTTTGCTGGGAGTTTTAGTTAAGCAACAGCTGGAGGTCCACAGTTTGGAGACCATTGGCATAGGGAGAGATGCGTCACCCGCCCCGCTGGGACCAGCCCCAGGGACTCATTTCCGGGGTTTCAGCAGGATTTTCAATCTAAGATGACTCTGAATGACCGAGTGTCTCAGTGTTTTTCCTGGTGTCCTGGGATCGTGATGTCTGCACCAGTTTTATGCTGCCCGATGTTTAGGCAGAATAACTGATAAAACATTCCCCTTAACTGTAGTTATATATAAAACAATGTAGAAGTATCAGCTGGCACTGCTTCTTTCCCGGATACACCCCTCACCTTAATCTTCCTCTGCCCAGCGTAGTCGTAAAGGCACAGTCACCTGCTGGCGCTTGAGAAACTGGTGGTGCACAGGCTGTGCAAAGCTCAAGTGACCGTGTATCGCAAAACAATGAAGTAGAAAAAAGCCGGCAGCTCACCAAAGAATTCAACGCAAGCTTCTTTATTGACCAGCGTGTGCAGGTTACAAAACTTGAAGTGCAGGTGCTCTACCCCAAAACCGCACGAACAACGTCCGTTTCGCACTAACTGTGCTTCCTCCGGTTCGTTGTCGTACTATCCCTCCTCCCCTTATATAGTTCCCCCCAATCAGGATTCTAACAGGGTAGGAGTGTCATACAATTGCGACCATCTCAACTACATCACATCCGTTATGACATCATGTCAGTGCGCGTCAGTCAGCTGACGCCGTTGCCGTATATACGGGCAGGACGCGGCCATCTGTGCCGGAAGTTGCGATGTAGAAAACTTCATCAGCTGGTCCGCTACAACTTCCTTCGTATCCACAGCAACCCAGCATCACGTGACTATCTCCGCACTGTTGGGGAAGAAACGTATCTACGGCAACGGCGTCAGCTGACCGCGCACTGACATGATGTCATAACGGATGTGATGTAGTTGAGATGGTCGCAATTGTATGACACTCCTACCCTGTTAGAATCCTGATTGGGGGGAACTATATAAGGGGAGGAGGGATAGTACGACAACGAACCGGAGGAAGCACAGTTAGTGCGAAACGGACGTTGTTCGTGCGGTTTTGGGGTAGAGCACCTGCACTTCAAGTTTTGTAACCTGCACACGCTGGTCAATAAAGAAGCTTGCGTTGAATTCTTTGGTGAGCTGCCGGCTTTTTTCTACTTCATTGTTTTGAGTTATATATAAAACAATATTTATTATTTTTCATTAACTAACAACTTAAATTGCAATAAAAGAAAACCAAAGTGCCCTCTCTTACAAAGTAGTAACAGCAGGTCTTCTCAGTGGCGTCTCTAGGGGGGGGGGCAGAGGGGGCCACGGCCCCCCCTATATCATGATTGGCCCCCCTTGTGCCCCCCTAGCAGCAGTAGGTCACTAGCAGCTCTCATGGCTATCAGGGGGGTACAGCTAGTTCACCAGTAAGGGGCCCGAGCCCCCGCCCCCCCCCGGAGCCATCTTTTTTATATAAACCTTCAGCCTGCAGCCCTGTCACCACGCAGGGGCCGCGCTATGCAGACTGGGAAGAGCAGACAGGAAGCTCCTCCCCCTCTCCGCTGTATACTGGACCTTGTGGAGCAGGCCCGCTGTGTGTATACAGGCCCGGACACCACCAGTATGAAGACTTACCTGCCCACTGCTCATGCTGCCCTTTTAAAGTAAGTAACTTGCTTGGGGGAGAGGGAGAAAGTTGTAGTTCGGGAGACAGTGGGAGGTAGTTCAGTGTTTCCCAACCAGGGGGCCTCCAGCTGTTGCAAAACTACAACTCCCAGCATTCCTTTGGCTTTATGAGCATACTGGGAGTTGTAGTTTTGCAACAGCTGGAGGCCCTCAGGTTGGGAAACACTGATCTATTTATCTATCTATCAATCTCCTATCTATCTATCAATCTCCTATCTATCTATCTATCTCATATCTATCTATCTATCTCATATCTATCTATCTATCTATCTATCTATTTCCTATCTATCTATCTCATATCTATCTCCTATCTATCAATCATCTATCTCATATCTATCTGTCTATCTATCTATCTATCTCATATCTATCTGTCCTATCTATCTATCTATCTATCTCATATCTATCTATCTATCTATCTATCTTTCTTTCTCATATCTATCTATCTCCTATCTATCTATCTATCTATCTATCTATCTATTTCCTATCTATCTATCTCATATCTATCTCCTATCTATCAATCATCTATCTATCTATCTCATATCTATCTCCTATCTATCTATCTATCTATCTCATATCCATCCATCCATCCATCCATGCATCTATCTGTCTATCTATCTTTCTCATATCTATCTATCTAATATCTATCTATCTATCTATCTTTCTCATATCTATCTATCTCATATCTATGTATCTATCTATCTCATATCTATCTATCTATCTATCTATCTTTCTCATATCTATCTATCTAACTCAGATAGATGAGAGATAGATAGATCAGAAATAGATAGATCAAAGATAGATAGATATGAGAGATAGATAGGTAGATAGATGATATATAGATGATATATAGATAGATATGAGAGATAGATAGGTAGATAGATGATATATAGATAGATAGATATGAGATAGATAGATAGATGATATATAGATAGAGAGATGATATATAGAAAGATACATAAATAAATGGATAGATAGATGATAGATAGACAGATCGATAGATAGATGATAGATACATAGATATGATATAGATAGATGATAGATATGATATAGACAGATAGATGATAGATTAGATAGGAGATAGATGGATATGATATAGATAGATCAGTTTCCCAACCAGGGGGCCTCCAGCTGTTGCAAAACTACAACTCCCAGCATTCCTTTGGCTTTATGAGCATACTGGGAGTTGTAGTTTTGCAACAGCTGGAGGCCCTCAGGTTGGGAAACACTGATCTATTTATCTATATATGCAATCTCCTATCTATCCATCTCCTATCTATCCATCTCCTATCTATCTATCTCCTATCTATCTATCTCCTATCTATCTATCTCATATCTATCTATCTATTTCCTATCTATCTATCTCATATCTATCTATCTCCTATCTATCAATCATCTATCTATCTCCTATCTATCTATCTATTTCCTATCTATCCATCTCCTATCTATCTATCTCATATCTATCTATCTCATATCTATCTCCTATCTATCTATCTATTTCCTATCTATCTATCTCATATCTATCTCCTATCTTATCAATCATCTATCTATCTATCTATCTATCTATCTTTCTCATATCTATCTATCTCATATCTATCTATCTATCTATCTCATATCTATCTATCTTTCTCATATCTATCTAACTCAGATAGATGAGAGATAGATAGATGAGAAATAGATAGATCAAAGATAGAAAGATATGAGAGAGAGATAGATAGGTAGATAGAAGATATATAGATAGATAGATATGAGATAGATAGATAGATAGATGATATATAGATAGAGAGATGATATATAGAAAGATACATAAATAGATGGATAGATAGATGATAGATAGATAGATAGATGATAGATACATAGATAGGAGATAGATAGATAGATGATAGATATGATATAGACAGATAGATGATAGATTAGATAGATAGATAGGAGATAGATGGATATGATATAGATAGATCAGTTTCCCAACCAGGGGGCCTCCAGCTGTTGCAAAACTACAACTCCCAGCATTCCTTTGGCTTTATGAGCATACTGGGAGTTGTAGTTTTGCAACAGCTGGAGGCCCCCCTAGTTGGGAAACACTGATCTATCTATCAATCATCTATCTATTATCTATCTATATATCCATCTATCTCATATCTATCTATATCATATCTATCTATCTCATATCTATCTATCCATCTCCTATCTATCTCATATCTATCTATCTATCTCCTATCTATCTCATATCTATCTATCTATCTCCTATCTATCTCATATCTATCTATCTATCTCATATCTATCTATCTATCTCCTATCTATCTCATATCTATCTATCTATCTCCTATCTATCTCATATCTATCTATCTTTCTCATATCTATCTATCTCATATCTATCTATCTTTCTCATATCTATCTATCTCATATCTATCTATCTATCTATTTATGTAGAAGAAAAAATCTTGTCCACAGCACCAAAGTTCATGAAAAAATGTGTGTTTTATTCCATAAAAGGTGTCAGTATAACAGCGCTGTTGTATTGACACCTTTTATGGAATAAAACACACATTTTTTCATGAACTTTGGTGCTGTGGACAAGATTTTTTCTTCTGTTTGAAAGATGATCCCCTAACCAAGGATCCAGGAGCTGCGTGCACCCCCCTACGATATTTTTTCTTCCATTGGCTGTGCTGTTCTTCTTCTACTATCTATTTATGTATCTATCTATCTCATATCTATTTATCTCTCATATCTATCTCATATCTATCTCTCATATCTATCTATCTCATATCTATCTATCTATCTATCTATTTATTTATCTATCTCATATCTATCTATCTCATATCTATCTATTTATATATATATATATGTATCTTTCTATTTATCTATCTATCTCATATCTATCTCATATCTATTTATCTCTCATATCTATCTCATATCTATCTATCTATCTATTTATGTATCTATCTCATATCTATTTATCTCTCATATCTATCTATCTCATATCTATCTATCTATCTATTTATGTATCTATCTCATATCTATTTATCTCTCATATCTATCTCATATCTATCTATCTATATCATATCTATCTATCTCATATCTATCTATCTATCTCCTATCTATCTCATATCTATCTATCTATCTATCTATCTCCTATCTATCTCATATCTATCTATCTATCTATCTATCTCCTATCTATCTCATATCTATCTATCTTTCTCATATCTATCTATCTCATATCTATCTATCTATCTATTTATGTATCTATCTATCTCATATCTATCTATCTATCTATTTATGTATCTATCTCATATCTATTTATCTATCTCATATCTATTTATCTATCTCATATCTATTTATCTATCTCATATCTATCTATCTCATATCTATCTATCTATCTATCTCATATCTATGTATCTATCTCATATCTATCTCATATCTATTTATGTATCTATCTCATATCTATTTATCTCTCATATCTATCTCATATCCATAGGCGTGCGCACAGGGTGTGCCGGGTGTGCCCAGACACACCCTAATCACCGCGGCCGTGGAGCAAAAGCGGCAGCTGCCCCGGGCCCTGTAATTCCTTGGGGCCCAAAAGCAGCTCGCCCCTTATGCCCCATGGGCCCTGATAAAGCTGGTAAAGGCTGGCGGGCCAGGCGTCAGGGGCCCGGCCAAAATGTTAGTGGGAGGGGGGCCCGGGGGGGGGCGGGGGCGGGTATTGCGCCGCACGCTACCTTTTTATGTTCGCCGCCGCCGTCACTCATCCCCAGGCAGCCAGTACCGCAATGGCTGTCTGGGAGATGGTCACGTGAGGTGACGTACGACGTCACGGGCGGCATCATAGAGAGGAGCGGAGCAGAGAGAGTCTCCCGCTCCTCTCAGTCCCCACACGGCCGCTTCCAGGATCCAGGCCGCAATAGGGGACCCACCGCCGGATATGTGAGTATGTATAATGTGTGTGTGTGGGGGTATTTATTATATAGTGTGCGTGTGAGGGGGGGATTTATTATATAATGTGAGGGGGGATTTATTATATAATGTGAGGGGGGATTTATTATATAATGTGAGGGGGGATTTATTATATAATGTGAGGGGGGATTTATTATATAATGTGAGGGGGGATTTATTATATAGTGTGAGGGGGTATTTATTATATAATGTGAGGGGGGATTTATTATATAGTGTGGGGGGATTTATTATATAGTGTGCGTGTGTGTGTGTGAGGGGGGATTTATTATATAGTGTGAGGGGGGATTTATTATATAATGTGAGGGGGGATTTATTATATAATGTGAGGGGGGATTTATTATATAATGTGAGGGGGGATTTATTATATAATGTGAGGGGGGATTTATTATATAATGTGAGGGGGGATTTATTATATAATGTGAGGGGGGATTTATTATATAGTGTGAGGGGGTATTTATTATATAATGTGAGGGGGGATTTATTATATAGTGTGGGGGGATTTATTATATAGTGTGAGGGGGGATTTATTATATAATGTCAGGGGGGATTTATTATATAATGTGAGGGGGGATTTATTATATAATGTGAGGGGGGATTTATTATATAATGTGAGGGGGGATTTATTATATAGTGTGAGGGGGTATTTATTATATAATGTGAGGGGGGATTTATTATATAGTGTGGGGGGATTTATTATATAGTGTGAGGGGGGATTTATTATATAATGTCAGGGGGGATTTATTATATAATGTGAGGGGGGATTTATTATATAATGTGAGGGGGGATTTATTATATAGTGTGAGGGGGGATTTATTATATAGTGTGAGGGGGGATTTATTATATAATGTGAGGGGGGATTTATTATATAGTGTGGGGGTGGGGGGGATTTATTATATAATGTGAGGGGGGATTTATTATATAATGTGAGGGGGATTTATTATATAATGTGAGGGGGGATTTATTATATAATGTGAGGGGGGATTTATTATATAATGTGAGGGGGGATTTATTATATAGTGTGAGGGGGGATTTATTATATAGTGTGAGGGGGGATTTATTATATAGTGTGAGGGGGGATTTATTATATAATGTGAGGGGGGATTTATTATATAATGTGAGGGGGGGATTTATTATATAATGTGAGGGGGGGATTTATTATATAATGTGAGGGGGGATTTATTATATAGTGTGAGGGGGGATTTATTATATAGTGTGAGGGGGGATTTATTATATAGTGTGAGGGGGGATTTATTATATAATGTGAGGGGGGATTTATTATATAGTGTGGGGGGGATTTATTATATAATGTGAGGGGGGATTTATTATATAATGTGAGGGGGGATTTATTATATAGTGTGGGGGGATTTATTATATAGTGTGGGGGGGATTTATTATATAATGTGGGGGGATTTATTATATAGTGTGGGGGTGGGGGGGATTTATTATATAATGTGAGGGGGGATTTATTATATAATGTGAGGGGGGATTTATTATATAATGTGAGGGGGGATTTATTATATAATGTGAGCGGGGATTTATTATATAATGTGAGGGGGGATTTATTATATAGTGTGAGGGGGATTTATTATATAATGTGAGGGGGGGATTTATTATATAATGTGAGGGGGGATTTATTATATAGTGTGAGGGGGGATTTATTATATAATGTGAGGGGGGATTTATTATATAGTGTGGGGGGGGATTTATTATATAATGTGAGGGGGGATTTATTATATAGTGTGAGGGGGATTTATTATATAATGTGAGGGGGGATTTATTATATAATGTGAGGGGGATTTATTATATAGTGTGGGGGGATTTATTATATAATGTGAGGGGGATTTATTATTATATAATGTGAGGGGGGATTTATTATATAATGTGAGGGGGGATTTATTATATAGTGTGGGGGTGGGGGGATTTATTATATAATTTGAGGGGGGATTTATTATATAGTGTGTGGGGGGATTTATTATATAGTGTGGGGGATTTATTATATAATGTGAGGGGGGATTTATATAGTGTGTGGGTGGGGGGGATTTATTATATAATGTAAGGGGGGGATTTATTATATAGTGTGGGGGGGGATTTATTATATAGTGTGGGGGGGATTTTATTATATAATGTGAGGGGGGATTTATTATATAGTGTGGGGGGATTTATTATATAATGTGAGGGGGGATTTATTATATAGTGATGGGGGGTGGGGGGGATTTATTATATAATGTGAGGGGGGATTTATTATATAGTGTGGGGGGATTTATTATATAATGTGAGGGGGGATTTATTATATAGTGTGGGGGTGGGGGGGGATTTATTATATAATGTGAGGGGGGATTTATTATATAGTGTGGGGGGGGATTTATTATATAGTGTGGGGAGGGGATTTATTATATAGTGTGGGGGTGGGGGATTTATTATATAATGTGAGGGGGATTTATTATATAGTGTGGGGGTGGGGGGGATTTATTATATAATGTGAGGGGGGATTTATTATATAGTGTGGGGGGGGGATTTATTAATAATGTGAGGGGGGATTTATTATATAGTGTGGGGGTGGGGGGGATTTATTATATAATGTAAGGGGGGATTTATTATATAGTGTGGGGGGGATTTATTTATAGTGTGGGGGGGGATTTATTATATAGTGTGGGGGGGATTTATTATATAATGTGAGGGGGGATTTATTATATAGTGTGGGGTGGGGGGATTATTATATAATGTGAGGGGGGATTTATTATATAGTGTGGGGGGATTTATTATATAATGTGAGGGGGGATTTATTTATATAGTGTGGGGTGGGGGGGATTTATTATATAATGTAGGGGGATTTATTATATAGTGTGGGGGGGGGATTTATTATATAGAGGGGAGGGATTTATTATATAATGTGAGGGGGGATTTATTATATAGTGTGGGGGTGGGGGGATTTATTATATAATGTGAGGGGGGATTTATTATATAGTGTGGGGGTGGGGGGGATTTATAATATAATGTGAGGGGGGATTTATTATATAGTGTGGGGGGGGATTTATTATATAATGTGAGGGGGGATTTATTATATAGTGTGGGGGGGATTTATTATATAATGTGAGGGGGGATTTATTATATAGTGTGGGGGATTTATTATATATTGTGAGGGGGGGATTCATTATATAGTGTGGGGGATTTATTATATAATGTGAGGGGGGATTTATTATATAGTGTGGGGGGGATTTATTTATATATGTGAGGGGGGATTTATTATATAGTGTGGGGGTGGGGGGGATTTATTATATAATGTGAGGGGGGATTTATTATATAGTGTGGGGGGGGATTTATTATATAATGTGAGGGGGGATTTATTATATAGTGTGGGGGTGGGGGGGATTTATATATAGATGTGAGAGGGGATTTATTATATAGTGTGGGGGGGATTTATTATATAATGTCAGGGGGATTTATTATATAG